>NC_089833.1:8091857-8141657 GCF_035046505.1 Tiliqua scincoides | reverse complement strand
TACTCTGCACATGCCCGATCTTGTCCGATCTCAGAAGCTAAGCAGGGTCAGGCCTGGTTAGTACTTGGATGGGAGACCACCTGGGAATACCGGGTGCCGTAGGCTTATACCATAGTCTTTCGAGACTGAAGGTTGCCAACCATTTGTAGTAAGGGTTAGAGCAGGGGTATCCAAACATTTTGGCAGGAGAGCACATCATCTCTCTGACACTGTGTCAAGGGCCCGAAAAAAAAAGAATTAATTTGCCATTTAAAATTTGAATAAATTTACATAAATGAATATATTAGAGATGGAACTTAAATGAATGAATGAAGGTCTTGCAGTAACTCAAGGCCTATAAAAAGCCTTGCACAAAGCAAGGCCAGCCTTTCCTTCACTGCCACTGCTGCATCACAGATGTGAAACAGCAAGTAGTGGAGGGAACCCTCATCCCACAGCTCAGGTGACAGGTCAAACAGTCGTCCTCCTGCTGAGAACAGTTGCGTTGGGCCAGCACGGGCTCCAGCAAGTCTCTAGAGGGCCAGAGGCGCATTGGAGACTGGGGCTCCCTGAGGGCCTCATTGGGAGCCTCAAAGGGCCGCAAGTGGCCCCGGGCCGGGGTTTGGACACCCCTGGGTTAGAGGACCATTGCCATTCGTGTGGGCTCATCTCAGTCAAGCTCCAACTGTACTTCAGATATTTCTGAAACAGAGACGGAAATAAATTATTTGCAATATTTCTTCACCAGCATGTAATTCAGTCTGCGGAACCCCTTGCCAAAGGATGTGGCGATGGCATCTGGGCCTAGAGAGCTTTGAAAAGGGAAAAGATTTCTGGAGGAAAAGTTCATCACAGACGGCAAGCCATGATGGGTTTGCGCAAACTCCTGGTTTTAGAAGTAGGTTACCTCAGAACGCCAGATGCAAGAGAGTGGCACCAGGATGTAGGTCTCTTTTGTTGTCTTGGTTGGTTGGAAACCTTCAGTCTCGAAAGACTATGGTATAAGCCTACAGCACCCGGTATTCCCAGGCGGTCTCCCATCCAAATACTAACCAGGCCTGACCCTGCTTAGCTTCCGAGATCAGACAAGATCGGGAGATAGTGTTCAGTATAGGGAGATGGTTGGCAAACTTCAGTCTCGAAAGACTATGGTAGAAGCCTACAGCACCCGGTATTCCCAGGCGGTCTCCCATCCAAGTACTAACCAGGCCTGACCCTGCTTAGCTTCCGAGATCAGACAAGATTGGGAGATAGTGTTCAGTATAGGGAGATGGTTGGCAACCTTCAGTCTCAAAAGACAACGGTATAAGCCTATAGCACCCGGTATTCCCATGCGGTCTCTCATCCAAGTACTAACCAGGCCGGACCCTGATTAGCTGCTCCCTGAGAAATCTGGTGGGCCATTGTGAGATACAGGAAGCTGGACTAGATGGGCCTTTGGCCTGATCCAATGCGGCTCTTCTTATGTTCTTATGTAATCACCATTGAAAACAGAATGATTCACAGCTAAAGTATATCTGCACATTTGTTTATGGCACCCAGTGAAAAGAAAGGAACTGGTGCATGAAGCACGCCTCCTCTCCTGACAGCGGTCCGGCCATATTTAGCTGCCATTCTGCTTTATTTTGGAGGCTTAGTTTCAATCATTTTTTTTTTTTTTTTTGCAGGTCAAATATGGAAAGCAAGCATGAAGGTTAAAACAGACCGTACCAAGTGCTGTGCAACCCATATTTGTCACCACAGGGAGGATCTGAACAGCACACTAGTTATTATTAAGAACTTCTGTGCAATTCTCAAGCCAACGAAGGGGTTTTTTTTTCCTCCACTCGCAAGATAATTCTACAGTTTGAACCTTTAAGGAGATTTAGCATCAAGTGCAATAGCAACTTATTTTCAATCCCCAACATTGTCGAAAATGAAACTGCCAATATCATAATGCTCTTATACAAATCCATGCTGCGGTCACGCTTGGGATACCATTTACAGTTTCAGTCACATCTCAGGGAAGGTTTAGAGCTGGAAAGGGGCAGATAAGGGCAATCAAACTGATCAGGGGGCTGAGGCATGTTCCCCCATGAGAAAAGAAAAAGCTAACATGTTCTGAATGTTTCAGTTATATAAAACTAAGGTGACAGAACAAGGGGACATGACTTATGTTTATAACATGTACACATGGTGTTGAGAAAATGGACTGAAAGAGACTTTTTTCTCCCTCTCCCATTACAGCTGACCTGGGGTCATACAAATAAAACAGTTGCAGGAGATTCAGGAGAGACAGAAGGACTTTCAACCACACCGCACATCATCAATTTAGAGCAGGGGTGCCCAAACCCCAGCCCTGGGGCCACTTGCGGCCCTCAAGGCCTCTCAATGTGGCCCTCAGGGAGCCCCCAGTCTCCAATGAGCCTCTGGCCCTCCGGAGATTTGTTAGAGCCCACACTGGCCCGACACAACTGCTCTCAGTGTGAGGGCAACTGTTTGACATCTCGCATGAGCTGTAGGATGAGGGCTCCCTCCACTGCTTGCTGTTTCACATCTGTGATGCAGTAGTGGCAGCAAAGGAAAGACCAGCCTGGCTTTGTGCAATGCCTTTTATAGGCCTTGAGCTATTGCAAGACCTTCATTCATTCATATAAGTTCATCTTTAATATATTCATGTATGTAAACTTATGTAAATTTATTCAAATTTTAAATGTAAATTAATTTCCTCCCCCCCCCTCAGCCACTGACACAGTGTCAGAGAGATGATGTGGCCCTCCTGCCAAAAACTTTGGACACCCCTGATTTAGAGAACTCGCTGTCAAAGATGGCCACTAGCCCACTAGTGGCTTTTAAATGGGAATAGACAAACTGATAGAGAACAAGACTGACAGTGATTTCCAGTTGTCACAATAGCTTCACTCTACCTCTAGGCTCAGAAGCAGGTCCCTGAATATCAGCTGCCTGGAAGCACCAGCAGGAGAGGTAGTGAAGAGCAATGATTTTTGTCACCCAGAAAGACAACTGATCTACCAGTCAAATGGGGGAGTATCTTCCTGTTGATTCTTCTGGGCCTTCCAAGTTCTGTTAGCCACCTGGTTTTATCAGGTCAACTGGAAAAGCTGGTTAGTATGAAACAGCAATATACTGGCTTTGCTCACTCTTCCTGGGGTGCATAAAAAGAGTGGGCTTGACAGACAAGGCTGAAAAACCATTTATTCTCTCTTGTTTATCAGACTATGATGCATTTGTCTTTTGGGGTCACTCTGCTGTTGTCATCCTGCTGATTTTGTTTCCTTCACTACACTGGCTCCAAGTTTGCTTTTTCAAAACAGACTAGTTTTAATGTTAGAGTAAACTGCCCTCCTTCTGGGAGGGGAAAGGTGGAGCAAAAAAGAATTTTTAAATATAGTCAATTCATGTTATCCACTGAGGTTAAGATCCTGGAAAACCCAGTGGATACCAAATCCATGGATAGGAAGTCCTTGATCCTATGAGAGATAGGATTGGGGGAGGGCTAACTAACCTACCAGCAGCGGAGACCCTCAGAAATGACAGTGAAGAACTTAAAAATACTGTTCACAAATAGCACAGATAGTTTTAAAATGGCACAGGAAGCTTCTAAATGGCATGGGATAGCTTCTGAAAGCCTCTGCTGGCATTCCAAAGCTGCCTGTACCATTTGGAAGCTTCCCACGGCCATTTAAAATCTATCCACACTATTAATGGGTGCCATTTTAAAGGTCTCCGTTGCATTCTGAGGGTCTCCGCTGGAATTTTGAATGCAGCTGAGCCCCTCCATGGGGCGGTTGTCACAGGTGGTGGCTGGCAGGGTTTGGGGTTTCATAAGAACAGCCCCACTGGATCAGGCCATAGGCCCATCTAGTCCAGCTTCCGATTCTCACAGCAGCCCACCAAATGCCCCAGGGAGCACATCAGATAACAAGAGACCTGCAAGGCCTCCTGGAAATTGTAGTTAAGAACATAAGAACAGCCCCGCTGGATCAGGCCATAGGCCCATCTAGTCCAGCTTCCTGTATCTCACAGCGGCCCACCAAATGCCCCAGGGAGCACACCAGATAACAAGAGACCTCATCCTGGTGCCCTCCCTTGCATCTGGCATTCTGACATAACCCATTTCTAAAATCAGGAGGTTGCGCATACACATCATGGCTTGTACCCCGTAATGGATTTTTCCTCCAGAAACTTGTCCAATCCCCTTTTAAAGGCGTCCAGGCTAGACGCCATCACCACATCCTGTGGCAAGGAGTTCCACAGACCAACCACACGCTGACTAAAGAAATATTTTCTCTTGTCTGTCCTAACCCGCCCAACACTCAATTTTAGTGGATGTCCCCTGGTTCTGGTGTTATGTGAGAGTGTAAAGAGCATCTCCCTATCCACTCTGTCCATCCCCTGCATAATTTTGTATGTCTCAATCATGTCTCCCCTCAGGTGTCTCTTTTCTAGGCTGAAGAGGCCCAAACGCCGTAGCCTTTCCTCATAAGGAAGGTGCCCCAGCCCAGCAATCATCTTAGTTGCTCTCTTTGCACAGATAGCACAGAGACCTTGAAAATGGTGCGGCAAATAGCTTCAGGATGCCCGCGGATGGCACGAAGACCGTAAGAATGCCATGGATAGCAAAGAAGAGACTGAGAATACAGCAAGGTAACAATCCTGCTCCCCTGTGGATAAGTGAATCTGTGAGTGTCAAATCTGTAGGTAGCGAGGATTGACTACAACTAAGTATATAATAAATACTTATATTGAGAGCTTTGCTCAATATCTAAACACTAGCTGTAGTTTTATCGATTCACCCAACAAAATTAGAACCTGTATGCTACTATTATTTTTATAACTTACATGGAAACATGCAAACCTACATTTATTATGTCAAACCATGCAGAGGACAGACAAGAATACTGCTGTGTTCACTGCTTGAAGTACAAGGAACCTCAGCAGTTACATCTGATTCACTTACGGCAAGCCTTCCCTGTAGTTTCAACTCATTAGTTCTAGTCCTGTCCTCAGGAGACAGAGAGAGCAAGCACTCCCCTTCTTCTACATCACAGCCCTTTGGACGCTAGAAGATGGCTAACATCTCTCGCCTTAGTCCTGTCTTTCCCAAGCTAAAAAATACCCAGCTCTTATAAACATTCCATATCAAGGACTTGATTTCCAGGCCTCTCGACATCTTTTTTGCCCTCCTCTTAACTCACTCCAGCTTCTCAATGTCCTTCTTAAAATGTGGTACCCAGAACTGGATGCAGTATTCCAAGTGACTAGTGCGGAATAGAGTGGAACTATGGTAAACAGGACTCTATGCCTCATTAATGCACCAAGCTTTTTCAGCCTTAAAAAGGCACCAAGGGACATAACTGAGACATACAAAATTATGCAGGGGGTGGACTGAATGGATGGAGGGATGTTCTTTTCCCTCTCACACAACATTAGAACCAGGGACATCCACTCAGATTGGGTGTTTGGAGAGTTAGGACACACAAATGAAATTGTGCTGGTTACTTTCTGATTGTGACCCATCAATCGCTTATAGCGTAGCACTGTTTGCCAAAGCTGCCAGAACTATTCGTGCCAGAACTGCCAGAACTACTCGGGGGGAAACAGCCGTAGATTGTAAAGGAGATTCCCTAATATGATGGGTGTAGGTGCCTTTGTGCTTGGTTTCGACCTCATTTTATTATTTTATCAATGTTTGTATTTGATGTATACCTGGATCCATATATTTTATCTTATCCTACTGTGATGGCTTTTAGCTAATACAATAAACAATTTTGACTTTTGGTTTGAGCTAGGACAGACAAAAACAAATATTTCTTTACCCAGCATGTAATTGGTCTGTGGAACGCCTTGCCACAGGATGTGGTGATGGTGTCTGGCCTGGACGCCTTTAAAAGGGGATTGGACAAGTTTCTGGAGGAAAAATCCTTTACGGGGTACAAGCCATGATGCGTATGTGCAACCTCCTGATTTTAGAAATGGGCTATGTCAGAAGGCCAGATGCAAGGGAGGGCACAAGGATGAGGTCTCTTGTTATCTGGTGTGCTCCTTGGGGCATTTGGTGGGCCGCTGTGAGATACAGGAAGCCTTCTTGTTGTCTTGCGTGCTCCTTGCGGTGTCTGGTGGGCCACTAAGAGATACAAGAAGCTGAACTAGTTGGGCCTTTGGCCTGATCCAGCGGAGTTGTTCTTATGTTCTTAAGCATTTGCTTTTTTCCCCGTTGCTAGCTCATTTTCAGCTTGTGGTTCACTAGGATACGTAGCCTCTTTTTAAACATGCTGCTGCCAAGTCAGCTTTCCCTCACCCTGTACTTCAGTGACTTTTTAGTAGTTTTGCATAGGACTTTACTTTTGTCTCTGTCAAATTTCATTTTGTTGGTACAGGCCCAGTGACTGAGCTTGTCAAGACCATTCTGAATCCTTCCTGTCCACTGCAAATTAATGATTACAATCCCTTGGGGAGGAGAGATAAGCAAAGGATAAACTCTGGGGGTGGACGAAGAGAGGGCTCACCCTTGAATGAGCCCAAACATCCTTACGGTAAGGTTTCCTGAGCAAAGGAAAGATGCAGCAAAAGCTACACGCAGGCCTGGGAGACTCAAGTTCAGGTCTTATCTCTACTGACGGTTCATCGTCTAGACTTGAGCAACCAGTTCAGTTCCCCGTTTGGAAAACAGGGACAATATTACCTTTCAAGGGCTGTGGGTGTACAAGAGAGAGAACGCAGGCAAACTAGAAAGGAGGAAAGCATTTTACAAATGAAAGAGGAGCAGTAGCTCAGCAGAACTGCACCTCTGTAAACGCAGAAGGTAGCCAGGGTCAAGCACTGTCATCTCCAGGTGGGGCAGAGAAAAATTCCTGCCTGAATCCTTGGACTGCTGTTCCGAACCTGTGTTGACAACACTGAGCTCAACAGAACAGGGGGCAGACTTTAAGTAAAGCTGCTTTATCTGTTCTTAAATTAAAGCTGCTCTAGAAAATAGAAAGCAGCCTGCCGTTATTTCAGCTAGTCTGAAAACACCCCAAGAAAAAAGGCGGGCAAATCACTGGTTACAAAGCATGATGGCCATGCGCTACTCTCCAGATTCAGTGGCAGCGTCCCGCTGATTACCACTTGCAGGGAAGAAGTATAATTTTTTCCCCTCTTGCTTGTGGGCTTCCCAGAGGCAGCTGGTGGGTCATTGTGGGGAAGCTGAAGGCTGAGCTTTCGGTCTGATCCATCGGGGCTTCTCTTACATAAGAACATAAGAACAGCCCCACTGGATCAGGCCATAGGCCCATCTAGTCCAGCTTCCTGTATCTCACAGCGGCCCACCAAATGCCCCAGGGAGCACACCAGATAACAATGGACCTGCAAGGTCTCCTGGGAATTGTAGTTAAGAACATAAGAACAGCCCCACTGGATCAGGCCATAGGCCCATCTAGTCCAGCTTCCTGTATCTCACAGCGGCCCACCAAATGCCCCAGGGAGCACACCAGATAACAAGAGACCTGCAAGGCTTCCTGGGAATTGTAGTTTAAGAATATAAAAACAGCCCCACTGGATCAGGCCATAGGCCCATCTAGTCCAGCTTCCTGTATCTCACAGCGGCCCACCAAATGCCCCGGGGAGCACACCAGATAACAAGAGACCTGCATCCTGGTGCCCTCCCCTGCATCTGGCATTCTGACATAGCCCATTTCTAAAATCAGGAGGTTGCACATGCACATCATGGCTTGTACCACGTAATGGATTTTTCCTCCAGAAACATGTCCAGTCTCCTCTTCAAGGCATCCAGGCCAGACGCCATCACCACATCCTGTGGCAAAGAGTTCCACAGACTCTTGTATTGCCGTCTAGTCCATAGCTGCAAGTGCGTTACATACTGTGAAAGAGGACAAAGTCTTGCAACAGAAGTGACACACTTCCTCACTACTTCAACCTATTTTGCTCACAGGGCTCCCATCCCCCACACCCTTGCAATCTGCGGCCGGATCAATAACTACCAGTAATAACGCACTAAACACAGAGGAGGCAAAACATGGACAGCAGGCAGGAACTTATAAATATCTTACTGTTTCCATCAATAAACCCAAAGAGAAAGACAGCCAAGGCAACAATTCATTAGCTATCAAACAAGCCATATCAGAACATCAACATCATTAAGTTAATTAGCTAGTTGACAGACACACGGGCATTGCGGGGTTACCACCTCCAAATCAGCAAGTTTCTAAGCTGGGAATGAAGCCTGGAGAAGATCTGACAAAATCCCTAACGTTGGGTTCTCTGTTAATAATGCAAACTTCTTAAAGGAAGCTTGGTTTATTCTTCTCACACATAGTATTTGGGCTTATCTCTCTGAAACAAGAAGGAAAGAAACAGAAATCCAGGGGTTAAATATTTTTCATGGGCTTTAGATTAAGGTTTTGCAAGCGAAAAGGACTGAGTTCAAACTCTAGTTCAAGGGTGTCAAACATAAGGGGCCGAATGCGGCCCCCAGACGCAATTTGTTCGGCCCCCATTATAATTGGGCTCTCCCAGCTTAATAACTGGGCTCTCCCGTATCTTAAAAATATGAACAAGATTTGCACGTTTTCTGTCATTTGCAGCTAATGAGTTTCTATGTGAGAACAAACTGCTTATGTCTGGCCATCATCAGCTTAATGATGTCACTGTCTGCTTTATGATGTCACTTCCTGCCCTCAGCAGGCACCATGAATGCTAACTTCGGCCCTCGGTATGAAATGAGTTTGACATCCCTGCTCTAGTTGATATGAAGCCAAACTGCAAGGACAAACAGGGCTATGTCAAAATGTTGAAGTACATCCTTGCTCCAGAATATATCTGTCGTAAATGGTGGCTAATTGGATGTATATGTTCACATTTCTGTGAACACTTCTGTACTGCAGCGAGTCATAGACTCTTCACTCACAACAGGAGAGGAAACTGAACGCTTTCCACATGCGCTGCCTCCGATGCATTCTCGGCATCACCTCGCAAGACAAAGTTCCAAACAACACAGTCCTGGAACGTGCTGGAATCCCTAGCATGTACACACTGCTGAAACAGAGACGCCTGTGTTGGTTCGGTCATGTCGTGAGAATGGATGATGGCCAGATCCCAAAGGATCTCCTCTATGGAGAACTCGTGCAAGGAAAGCACCCTACAGGTAGACCACAGCTGCGATACAAGGACATCTGCAAGAGGGATCTGAAGGCCTTAGGAGTGGACCTCAACAGGTGGGAAACCCTGGCCTCTGAGCGGCCCGCTTGGAGGCAGGCTGTGCAGCATGGCCTTTCCCAGTTTGAAGAGACACTTGGCCAACAGTCTGAGGCAAAGAGGCAAAGAAGGAAGGCCCATAGCCAGGGAGACAGACCAGGGACAGACTGCACTTGCTCCCAGTGTGGAAGGGATTGTCACTCCCGAATCGGCCTTTTCAGCCACACTAGACGCTGTTCCAGAAACACCTTTCAGAGCGCGATACCAGAGTCTTTCAAGACTGAAGGTTGCCAGCAATGTTCACATTGATGTAGCAGCCTTGTAATCACCAAAATGCTTCCAGAATGGTCACCACATCTGTAAAGTTATCCACCCATCGCACTAGTGTACTGGTTGGCAACCCTTGGTCTCGAAAGACTATGGTAGAAGCCTACAGCACCCGGTATTCCCAGGCGGTCTCCCATCCAAGTACTAACCAGGCCTGACCCTGCTTAGCTTCCGAGATCAGACGAGATCGGGCATGTGCAGAGTAACAGTTACTGTGGTCTACTAGTGCTGCCCCATGCTGCCATGCCGATTCAGTGTTCTGTGTAGGACTGCAATGCTAGAGGGTCACAGTGTCTGCATTATTAAGATAATTTTAACTCACTGTCTCTTTAATACGACTGCTTTAATATATCTGTCTATACCAGCCACTTTCAACCTTTTTCATCTCATGGCACACTGACAAGGTACTAAAATTGTCAAGGCACGCCATCAGCATTTGGACTATTGGCAAGGCACACCATTCCGCTGCTAGGGAGCTCAAATTCCCCAATCGCCCTACTAATAAATGACCCTCCCCAAAGTCCCACCTGCAGACCATCCGTGGCACACCAATGTGCCACGGCACAGTGGTTGAAAATGGCTGGTCTATACATTAGATGCGGGTGCTAGACTATTTCCCTGCTCTGAATGGGGTTGCACTCCCCCTGAAAGAGCAGGTTCGCAGCTTGGGGGTTCTCCTGGACTCGCAGCTCCTCCTGGGTGCCCAGGTGTCAGCTGTAGCCAGGGGTGCCTTTGCCCAGCTTCGGCTGGTGTGCCAGCTGCGGCCGTACCTGTCTCAGGCGGCTGCACTGGCTGCCCATTCATTTCCGGGCTGAATTCAAGGTGCTGGTTATGACCTTTAAAGCCCTAAACGGCTTGGGACAGCATATTTGAGAGACCGCCTTCTTCCGTATAATCCAGTCCTTTCTCTAAGGCAGGGGTGCCCAAACCCCGGCCCGGGGGCCACTTGCGGCCCTTGAGGCCTCTCAATGCGGCCCTCAGGGAGCCCCCAGTCTCCAATGAGCCTCTGGCCCTCCTGAGATTTGTTGGAGCCCACACTGGCCCGATGCAACTGCTCTCAGCATGACGGCCAACTGTTCGACCTTTCACGTGAGCTGTGGTATGAGGGCTCCCTCCATTGCTTGCTGTTTCACATCTGTGATGCAGCAGTGGCAGCAAAGGAAAGGCAAGCCTTGCTTTGTTGCCTTTTATAGGCCTTGAGCTATTGCAAGACCTTCATTCATTCATATAAGTTCATCTTTAATAAATTCATTTATATAAACTTATGTAAATTTATTCAAATTTTAAATGTAAATTAATTCTTTTTTTCCCCCGGCCCCCGACACAGTGTCAGAGAGACGATGTAGCCCTCCTGCCAAAAACTTTGGACACCCCTGCTCTAAGGTCATCAGAAGGGGCCCTGTTGGTTGTGCCGTCATTGAGAGTGGTGAAGGGAATGGCGGCCAGAAACAGGGCCTTTTCGGTGGTGGCCCCTGCACTATGGAATTCCCTCCCTTTTGAATTGAGAGCAGCTTCCTCGTTACTAGCGTTCCGGCAGGGCCTGAAGACTTTTTTATTCAGGAAAGCCTTCGAGGCACCATAAGGGCTGTTTTTATAAATGTATTACTTATGCTGCTATGTAACTTATCTTGTTCTTAATTGTTTTTAAATGTTTTGTATTTTTAATGTGTATTTGTATTTTTTTAACCTGATTGTTAGCCGCCTTGGGTGCCCTTCGGGGAGAAAGGCGGAATACAAATCCAATAAATAAATAAATAAATAAATAAATAAATAAATAAATAAATTAGAGCCAAAAAATATTCCTGGTGCTAAATATTTGTGAATCTGCTTGTAAATACAAAGGTGGCATGAGGTTATCCCGCTGCATCTTCATATATGGTTTTGACAATAACATGCCTTTGTCGCTGTGACTGAGCCAGGGTGGTACAAGTGAAGTGGCCATACATGGAACCAGTTTATGCTTCACCTAGGAAGTTTGGTATTGTCCAGCAACATCTTGCCAAAGGCAGTTTCCCAGCACTGCAGCCTAATGACATATTAAAAGTTATGTGGTTCTGATCCTAATTGTATCCCCACCCCAGCACGCTATTTTTCTTCAGCTGAAAACCAATAAAGGTATTTTTCCCCTCAATGAAAATATTGCTCCCAGATGGGAAGGGCATGACTGAGATCAGAATCAAGAAGGGGGCAAAACACAAAAGCCCACTACCCCTGACTCCCCAGACATGCTATAGACAACCCACTTCCCCACACACACACACATCATACACACAAACTATCATAATAAATTGACTCCAAGGTCCCTTTGACTGGAGAAGTGGGAAATTCGCACCTGTGACCAAGCAAAGTCAAAACTGCCACGTTCATTTGATCAAAGCTGCATGATCAGCCAGTTGATTTTAAAATGTTTATAAATAGATTAGAACAGGTGAAGCCGCTCCCTGACCTCCCCCTCCCCCAAGAAAAGCTTGCAGGCATCTTTTTTAATGGCATAGGATAGCCCACTGCTGTGTAAACAAAGAGCTTGATCCTAACTTCATAGCAATTTACAAGCCTCATGAATCAACAGTGCACAACTTCTAAACCCAGTGTAGATAATGCAGTGGCATAACTGAGGGCTAGTTCCATGCTCCTTTACATCTTTAAAAACAATAAATATTTGTATAGCGCTTAGAGTGTGCAAAGCACTTTGCAATCATATTATCTTGTAGTTCTTACAATAATCCTACAAGTATTATACCCATTTTGTAGATAGGTAAGACTAAGGCCTGGTGAGAGGGACTCACCTAAGACTCCCAATCTAGTGAGATTTGAACTGGGGAAGTTCTGATTCACAGTTCAGTCTCTTAGCCACTACAATATGCTAGTTGTCTGTGAGCATATAGCAGTTTTAAATCCATTTCTATGCTGAAAACAAACCAATCCTTTCCAGCTCTGTTAGATGGCCTTTCTTCAGCCTTGATTGAGTCAAAGGAGTCCTTTCTCTTCTACTGTTACCCTTCATCTTTTTCTCCTCACAGACATTATGGAACAAATAACTTTTGACAGCCTCCATCTATTTGTTGTACCCGCAACTGCTCAATCGAGTATACAAGGAAAATAAGATCCATCCCTGCCCTCACCTTTGTTCGGCTTCGAGAACCTTTCAGTAACCTTCTTCATTATCATGTATGCCCAACAGCATCAACTGGAAAGCATGGGAGGGGGGAGGAAAAGAATTTATTTATCTCCAATCTGCAAACCACAACCATAGCCACAAGGGTCTTTCGCTGACGGTCATATCCCCTGCCAACTTCTTCATGTTGCAAATCAGCCTGTCCGGTACTGATAAAGTTGCCAGGGAGATGCTATTTGTAAGGCCGCTAGTGGGACTCTTCCTTAAGCACTGGACACCTCTTCCAAATCATTAGCCTCAGCACAAACAAATATTGCTAAGAAAATCAGAGCCTGAAAAATAGCTGCTGTGGCTTCATCAGCTATATACAGAAGAAGCCAGCTCCCAAACATTGTCTCTGCGATGCTCCAGGATGACCCAATCAGTGTGAGGACAGGCATCAATATCAGAAGAAGACATGGCTGCAACAGCCCCTGCTTCCTCCTCGTTTTGCAACTGAGATGTCATTAGATGAGCACACCTGTCAATCACATGTTCTCAGCCATATCGGGCCTCCCTGCATTCTCATACTTCAGGTACGCTGTCCATGTTCTTTATTATTAAGCACTGTGCATTCATTCATTCATTCTTTGTGAGATCATTGCAAAAGAAAAGCAGAGAGCCATTTTATTGATCGCAATCATTTATCAACAAATATCTGAGCTGATGCCCTGTGTTCAACTATGATTTATACCACTGTTTCTCAACCAGTGGTACAGGAACCACCAGTGGTGCCTGAGGTGGTGTCTGGCGGTACTTGTAGGACCCGTGAACATCTGCTGGCCAGCGGCAAGACCAGCAACATGACATGACAAACGCTGGTAGGAG
Source organism: Tiliqua scincoides (assembly GCF_035046505.1). Classification (NCBI taxonomy): domain Eukaryota; kingdom Metazoa; phylum Chordata; class Lepidosauria; order Squamata; family Scincidae; genus Tiliqua; species Tiliqua scincoides. Next base: position 8,128,174 of record NC_089833.1, on the reverse strand, counting down.
GCTTGGTGGGTAGAGCTCCAAAGCATGTTTTTCACACGATCTAAAAAGCGCACCTGCCCACCCTGAGACAGGGTATTTGTCACGTCACGATTGGCCTCTCAAACCCAGTTGGAAACCTTCAGTCTCAAAAGGCTATGGTATCGCGCTCTGAATGGTAGTTCTGGAACAGCGTCTAGTGTGGCTGAAAAGGCCAATTCGGGAGTGACAGTCCCTTCCACACTGGGAGCAAGTGCAGTCTGTCCCTGGTCTGTCTCCCTGGCTATGGGCCTTCCTTCTTTGCCTCTTTGCCTCAGACTGTTGGCCAAGTGTCTCTTCAAACTGGGAAAGGCCATGCTGCACAGAGTGCCTCCAAGCGGGCCGCTCAGAGGCCAGGGTTTCCCACCTGTTGAGGTCCACTCCTAAGGCCTTCAGATCCCTCTTGCAGATGTCCTTGTATCGCAGCTGTGGTCTACCTGTAGGGCACTTTCCCTGCACGAGTTCTCCATAGAGGAGATCCTTTGGGAAGCAGCTGATGATGCTCAGAAGCTGATGATGCTCAGAAGCAGCTGATGATGATGTCATCACCAGTAACTTGTGGTGGTACTTCCAATAGGATTGAGCAAAGTGGTCCAGCACGGGATAAGAACTGAGAAATGCTGATTTACATGTTTGCTTTTTTTTTTTTAATAAAAAAAATACAAACTACCAAACTGCATAGGAATTCAACCAAATTCCTGCAATACAAAAAGCAATTAATTCCTTGACTATCAAAAACGAATAGAAAAGACAAGTCTGCAGAGACACCCATTGGGTCATCCGTAAGCAGTCAGGAACTTCCGCATTCTGCCAACACAAAGAAGAAAAAAGCCTTTGCACTAAGCTTCCACTATGTCAGCAAGTATTTGTTCACTTGCCCACGGGCAAAGGATTAGAAAGGGGGGGAAAATGTATCAAGAAACGCTTTGTCTACAAACGTGTCGCCAAGCAAAGCATGAGTTTCCTGAGGAGAACAAGGGGGGAGCCTGGACTTCAGAGATGCAATTTCCTTTCGTAGCATGATGCTTGGTCTCTGCCCTCGTTTTCTAAAAATAAGAGTTCTTTCTGCGGCTGCACAGAGAAATTTTTAATGCAACCGTTTTCCAAGGTTTGCCCGCAACTTGCACGTCTCTCTCTAGATCAGAGCCACCGTGATTCAACGGTTCAGGGAAGGACACTGGCCTGCAGCTCTGGTTGCAGCTGTTTCTGGAGATGAAAGGACTGCACCGTGTCGCTGCTCTCAGATTTACTCCAGGCCAACCTTCATTTGCATCCTTAACTTGGACAGAAGAGGCCAGAGCTGCCGTCATGCGGACGGTAGAGTAAGACCCAAATGAGGAGCGCTTGTTTGATGAAAGGTGCAAGCGTGAAATTGTATTCTAAACAGGCGTGATCGTGTCCTCGGTACTGGAGAATCACACGGCTAGGTCTTGCCATCAAAAATTAACCAGACAGGGTATTATGAGATCAGAGATGCTGCTGCCTGTCAAAATGTCACAGACACTGCTACCAGCATCCACTTCTTATAAATTTCGTTCTTAAAAAAAACAAATATGCATACCTCAAGATAAGCCAAATAAATCAAATACATGAATTACAGCACAGGTATGCGCCACTTAACTACAGGGACACATACTCCTATCCCCATTGTTATGAGATTAGGTCATTAAGTGAACATTCAATCCAATCTATTGCCTTTGTTAACACTCCCTGCCAGACATTTGCTGGCTGTACAGGCTACTGGAGACAGATTGCCTCTTCTTTGCATTAAGAGCCTCAGGTTGTTGGCATCCTTCAGTCTCGGAAGACTATGGTATCTCACGCTCTGAATGGTGGTTCTGGAACAGAGTGTCCTCTCCAGTGCGCGAAGCCTGGGTAAAGCAGGTATGGAGGATAGGCTGTTACCCATGCAGCAAATACCCCCTCTCCACGTCGCTGAAATGGTCCAATGGACAGGCAGAGGCCAATATGGTTGGTTCCAGCGGCGTCGCAGGAGTTGCCAGAACGTGACTGTGTTCAGCCATGAACTGCCTCAGGGACTCCGGCTCCGGATTTGGCCTCGAGGTTGACTCCTGAAGCCTTTTCCATAACTGGATGTAGCCACAAGGCAGCAGAGGTTTGGGATCAGAGTTTTCCTTCTCTCACATGAGCTGCCTTCCCAGACTAACGAGTCCCATCTACCAGGTGGCTGTTTAGTCGCCTCTTACGACAAGTACAGCCAAACTGAGGGCCTATTCTTATCCCCAGCCCCCAGGGGTATAACAGCCTCTCTGTTGTGTAAACAGACCCTCTGCTGCAGGCTATGGGAGATGCGATTGCCTCATTAAGAGCATCTTTATTGTGCTTTGACCACCGACATACACGTGGTCCATCGTTAAGCAAACAGTTGTTAAGCGGCGCACGCCTATAATAGTAAAATAAGTGTGAAATCAGAAGATGTCTTACATTCCACAATAACCAATGAAAGTAGACTAATTAAAGACAAAGTGGTTACAACATTATCGCCCTTCTTTGATCCAAAGAAGCAATTTTCAACCTTTTTCATCCCACAGCACACTGACAGGTGCTAAAATTGTCAAGGCACACCATCAGTTTTTTTGACAACTGACAAGGCACACCATGCTGCTGACGGAGGGCTCACACTCCCCAACGTCCCTACTAATAAATGACCCTCCCCCAAACTGCCGCAGGACACCTGAGGGCCATTCAGGGAACACCGATGTGCTGTGACACACTGGTTGAAAAACACTGAACTAGCATAACATATTCAGGTTGCAAATAACCATATATGGTATGATCTCTATAAATAATACACGAATATTCTTGGTGTAAATGAGCAAAACCAGTGGAAGATTTAAATTCAGTTTCCCCTTAATCTCTTCTTTAAATACACACACACACACACACACACACACACACACTAGTTGACTTTTCAGCGTTTCTTAAAAAGTGTGTTGTATCCCCAGTCATAACTTCTACACTTTTCTGTGAGATTATTCCAAGAGGAACTTCTACCAAACTTCCATAGACAGTAATCCCCAAATTTCAAAAGTGATTTGTCCTACAGTTTGGCACCAATTTTTGAGTTGTTCTTCCTCTAAGGGGAATTCTAAAAGACTTTTTTTTCCCCAAAAAATGACATTGCTTTTTATAAGAGGTCATCTTTTAAGTCTATGAATGTATACTTCACTTTGTCAGCATTCAAGGGGGAAGATTGTTGGTTCATCTATCGTTTTATCTGACTGCTGTTGACCAATCATTTCTTTGTATTCCTGAAGCCAAGGAAAGCTCAAGGAAGCATAGTTCTACAACCAACCGTTATCAGAAAATGATGTGATGCTTGCCCATGCTTAGTGGAGCTTGTTGCAGCTGCACTCTGTGTAGACCAGAGCATGAGATCTCAGGGCTCTCCAGCAGTGATGGGTACAAGAAAACAAGAGAGGAAGCAAAGACTTCTGTCTGCAAAACAACAAACTCTTCCCACAACTCCAGATGATTCCAAGAGCCAGGCTGTCATTCCAACTTCCATGAGACAAAAGGAAGGGGGGGGAGTTGGTTCACCATCTCAAGCTGACAATGACCAAATACCCTGCAGTTTGAGGGATACAAATACAATTGGCTGGATCCAGAGAAGTGTAGATGGGCATTTCTCCCCTCTTCACCTGAAAAGTCACACTGGTCTAAAGGGCCTGGGGTCCCTTGGGAACAGGATGGAGGGCACTGCAAGAAGAACGGAAAAAATCTGCCAAGGAACTGAGCAGAGCACCGCAGAAAGTTTGGTAACAGAACCCACTCTAACCATAAGATTCCATGAATCTCTATGGAAAGCAAAATTTATAGGTTTGAACCCTCAGAACCTGCCAAATCACAGCCAGTAAATTGGCTTCTTTGCGACATTCCAAGGCAAAGCTCCTCGTTTCTGCAAAATTAGTTCACTCCAAGAGCCTGCTAGCACTTAAGGCTTGGCAGACAACAGGCCAGGGTGTAAATCTTATCTGCTTAATAGTGTTCGAAAGTAACATACACCATACCTAGTAGATCCTTTGTTTGTCTTGAGGGGTAAATAAAGCAGAGCGTTACTGACTCATTTGCACATCTGACTCACCTGTTTAAATTAGGACATGACCCCAAAGACAAGTTACCTAGAAATGAAAAACTAAGATCCTCTTAAGACGATGGACCCCATTTCCAGGACCGACCCCATTTTCACCCAGTCCGATCAAGATTCCTCCCATGCCACTCCCAGAATCCTCAAAAGGGTGCCTTTCAATAGACCATTTCACCTGCACAAATATGTTAACTCTCCTCTTCCTAGGAGAACTCTGAGTACTCAACAAAGGACAGCCTTTTTTAATGTCCCATAACAAAACAGCACCATGAAGCGTTTAAATGATGTGCCCAGGAGTGGAGTAGGTTTCCATTGCAGAAATGAGATATACTGAATGTGTTCTGCCACCTGCCTAAAACTTTTGGCCAATGAAATATTTACAGTGCTGGGAACCCCAACCCTAAACATCCAAGCACAAAAGGAAGTCATTTGAAACTGCCTACTGCCCACCAACAATTCAATCATCATCATCATGAACCAGGGGACATCCACTAAAACTGAGTGTTGGGAGAGTTAGAACAGACAAAAGAAAATATTTCTTTACTCAGCATGTGATTGGTCTGTGGAACTCCTTGCCACAGGATGCGGTGATGGCGTCTAGCCTGGACGCCTTTAAAAGGGGATTGGACAAGTTTCTGGAGGAAAAATCCATTACGGGGTACAAGCCATGATGTGTACGCGCAACCTCCTGATTTTAGAAATGGGCTATGTCAGAATGCCAGATGCAGGGGAGGGCACCAGGATGAGGTCTCTTGTTGTCTGGTGTGCTCCCTGGGGCATTTGGTGGGCCGCTGTGAGATACAGGAAGCTGGACTAGATGGGCCTATGGCCTGATCCAGTGGGGCTGTTCTTATGTTCTTATGATCATCTACATGGCCAGGGCCCACCCAACCGTGAGGCGGGCTGAAAAATCTCACCCCAGGTGGTAAAATGGAAGAGGCAGCAAGCAGATGGGAGCAACATAAAAACAATTTCCTAGAAGCACAAACTAAAAACTGAGAGCAGCAATAGAATTCCGGAGACCATTACATTAATCAGTAAAAGCTTAGAAGAACATAAGAGAAGTCCTACTGGATCAGGCCCACCTAGACTACTGTGCTGCAGCCCACTAACTGTCTCTAGGAAGCCTGTAAGTAGGGTAAAAGGGGCATAATCCTAACTTTGCCGGCGCAAGTCCCTTGCGCCGGCCCAGGAGGGTTGCAAACATGCCACAAAGCACATTTTGTGCCTCAGTGGAAGTAAACCAGGCTGGCACAGGGACAGGAATATTTTATTTTCAATATATTAGACTCGATGCTACCCTGGCATGAGGCTGCATTTGGGGAAATGTGACAGATCTGTATTTTAAACAGCATGTATATGCTTTTAACAATGACAGTCAATGGGGCTTACTCCCGGGTAAGTGTGAGTAGAATTGCAGTCTTTGGGACACTTGGGGAATATTTTTTAAACAGATCAGCAAGTGCTTGGGAGTGTTCGGAGGGTTCTGCATTTTAAATACATTTTTTAAACTTATACTTACTGTAAACTTTTAATTTACTTAATTGGATTTTGTCATATGCGGGGGGCGTTCCTTCCTTCGACAAGACTATCACAGGCCTCCTAAAGGATCTCTGTAAATGGATAGATTTGTACAGGAGAAAGAGGTCCTTCAAAGCTCTCATTTTAAGCACAGGCGGGCAGGAGAATCTGCTCCAAAATTATTTTAAGAGACAGCTCAATAATTATTTCAAGAGATCAGTAAGATACATTGTTTTAAGAATCTGTAAAAAAAAAAAAAATGAACTTACACAAGACAACAGCAGCGTCCTCAACTCGTATCTCGGCTTTTAGGGACGCCAAATGCACACCAGCCCAGAGGACTGCTAATTGACTTCCACGAGGTTGTTCCTTATCCAGCAATTACTGTCCATCCAAACAGGCTGTGCAAATATGTTCTGGCTCAACAGAAACAGGGACAGGAAATCATAGGTCTGAAATGCAAACACTGAACAACAAAACAACAGTGTCGCTCAAGGAGATGAACATCCCCTGCTGTTCTCAGACCGCAACCTTATGACTTCCCACTCTGTGGACAGTGGTCAGCAGCGTGTGCTTCAAAACACACCTTTTGAACCTGGAGAGGGGTCAGTGCACAACATGGGTGGGGGGACACACAAAAGATGCATGCCATTGTGACTGCCAGCAGCAGAATGTGGCTCGGCGAGTGCTCCTCAAGGAGGATCAAATTATTTTCACATGGTGTCCCCAACATGTTGCAGACTTGGCCTGCGCATCCCAGGCAACATCAGCCTGCCTTATTGAGTACTGTTTTGGGATTGCCAGAGCATGGTGGAGCTGGAGGGATCTTGGCAGTCGCTCAGTCCAACCCCCTGCTCACTGGTACAGCATCTCCAACGTGTGGCTGTCCAGGCTCCGATGGAAAACCTCCAACAAAAGGGAGCCCACAGCTGCACGGTGTTTCAGCAACTGTGACACTCTTGCTGTTAGGAAATTCTTCCTGCTATCTAGTTGAAGCCTACTTCCCTGGAGCCCGGGAGCTACAGAGGGCCCAATCCTATCCAGCTTCCCAGTGCAATGCAACCGCAATGCAGGCCTGACCAAAGGGAACAAACCTTCCCTTACGTGGAGGAGGCCTCCATAACTGACCCCCTATCACAGGTTGCAGTTTATGCCCCATAAGCATGGCTGCAACAGCACTGGAAACTAAGATAGGATTTGTCCCTAAGTCTTTCCTTCCTTCTGTGTGATGGCCCTTCAGATATGAATGAATGAATGAACAAACCTTTATTAGGCATAGATAAAGAAACCATAAAAGCCAACATAATCAGTCCTAATCCCGTTTATCAAAAATGGAGTTAAGTTACTAAATTACTAATAATACATTTACAGTTCAACATAAAATATCAATTTTTTGACAGATTACATTAAGAAGTTTGGCTGTACTTGTCGTAAGAGGCGACTAAACAGCCACCGGGTAGATGGGACTCCTTAGCCTGAGAAGGCAGCTCATCTGAGAGAAGGAAAACTCTGATCCCAAACTTCCATTGCCTTGTGGCTACATCCAGTTATGGAAAAGGCTTCAGGAGTCAACCTTGAGGCAAAATCCAGAGCCGGAGTCCCTGAGGCAGTTCATGGCTGAACACAGTCACGTTCTGGCAACTCCTGCAACGCCGCTGGAACCAACCATATTGGCCTCTGCCTTTCCATTGGATCATTTCAGCAACGTGGAGAGGGGGGATTTGCTGCATGGGTAACAGCCTATCCTCCATACCTACTTTAGCCAGGCTTCGCGCACTGGAGAGGACACTCTGTTCCAGAACCACCATTCAGAGCGTGACACCATAGTCTTCCGAGACTGAAGGATGCCAACAACATTAAGAAGGTTTAGAAATCGCTAAAAGTAAAAATTTAGAAACTCCCTCTAGCCCATCTGGTGAGTAGTCATTTAGGAGATGCTTCAGTTTTGCCTCATCCGAAAGACCATTCATTTTGCCGAGAAGTGGAGTCCCGTAAGTATGGCGGGATCTAGTGTACCGAGGACAATAAAAAAGAATGTGTGTGATTGATTCAATATTTCCCAAATTACAAGGGCAGAGGCGTTCTTTATATGGTATTTGCCTATATCTGCCTTCTGTGACCTTGGATGGAAACACATTGAATCTTGCCAAGGAGATTGCACGACATTCAGAGGGGTTGATCAGAATACTCAAATAAGGAGCCATTTGCGCATACTTAAGCGGGATAGAGAAATTAAGAGGGGAGCAAATTCTAGAAGCAAGTTCAAAGCAAGTTCACCTGCCTATCTCATCTCCCCTTCGTGTTCTCAATGCTCAACATACCCAGAACGAACAGTTTCTTGCAGGACTTGGTTTCCAGACATCCACCATCCTATTTGTCCTCCTCTGAACCCGCTTCAGTTTATCAATCTCCTTCTTAAAACACAGTGCCCCAAACTGGACACAGTAACTGTATACAAGACCAGTTCCCAGCACGTATCCAGTCAACATTCAGAAGTTCTCGATAAATCTTTGCGATGCTTCCAAATAAAATTACAGCAATACCTTGCACTTTCATCTGGTTAGGGACCAGAGCATGGACAAAAGTAAAAAATGGATGTATGTCAAAGCAGGGCCTTCTTTAGCTTGCACGTTTATTTCGGGCAGTGAAAAAGTAATAACTATCTAACATATGTGAATGTATGCAAAACCTAAATAAACAGAACTAAAAGAAAAATAAACATAAGAATGTTGATGGACATCATGGAATGTTGATTCAAATCCGACGAAAGAGGAAAGCACGTTGACAAAATTTGAAGTGTGGTTATAATTGAAAGCAGCTGAAAGAGCAAAGCGATGAAAGTCAAGTTGATGAAAGTCAAGTCGATGAAAGTCAAGGTACTGCGGTATAATACAATACAGAATCCCACTTTCACAAGCCGTGCAGTTTCACAGGAAGCATTTAAAGATTTATATACAGGGGGCCATATCCACTGATTCACCTATCCACAGATGTGGGAGGGCTCCTCCACGGCCCACCCCCCAGAGTCAAGGGGAGCTGAGCTCCTCTTGCCTCGGGGGGGGGGGGTCTTCTGACCCTGCATCTGCCCACAGCCTCTGTCAGACTCAGAATGACGAAAAATATGCCTTATAAAGCATTAAAAATGTCACTTCTGGTTTTCACAGAGAACCCAGAATTTTTTGCTATTTTTCGTCATTCTGAGCCTGGCAGAGCCTGCAGGCAGATGCACGTGGCCTCTGCCAGGCTCAGAAGACCCTCTGGAGGCAAGGCGTGTACAGCTCCCCTGGAGGGTGGGAGGGTGGCCCCCGTACCCCTGGATTCATGTATCCATGGCGGGCGAGTTTCTAAAACCGAACACCACAGATACAGGGGCACACCTGTACTGCATTTCCTATGCTTGAGGTGATGTACAAGATACAAGGTTTCTGCTGCAATCGGAGACACACTTCCCTAGGAGCGGGTCCTACTGAATTTAATGGGGCTCAGTTCTGGATAGGCATGCATAGGACTGCACTGTCAGTTTCTTTTGGAACAGAACACTGGACTCTTTGTAATATTTGTTGGATTTATAAGCATATAAGCAAAAGTAAATGGAGACACAGGGACACTCCCATATAGTTATAGATCCATCTCGCATCACATCCCAACAGAGAGAACTTGCACCCCGAGAAGCTTCACCTTCAGCTCACTCAAAATTCACCTACTGGTCATCAAAAATTTAGACTGCTCTCTCTCCCACACTCACCTCTGCCATCTCCCCTCCACTGGAGGGGAGCCATCTTTTCCAAGGTATGTTGGCTATCTATCTCTTTGAAAAACTCAAGAAAATCTCCCCATAGTTGAAGGTCTGGCTTTAGGTCCCACTGATGAAACTCCAGTGAATCACGAGTTACGAGATCCAGCTAAAGAGAGAACATATGAAAAGCCACAACAATATGTATGGAAATGCAGCTTCCTTAAACTTTGATGCTCCCAAAATGGAGATGACATTAGTGAAGGATGGATCAGTGGGATTCAACTATGTCATTTTTCCTCCCCTTTGAGCTCCTATTTCCACTGCACAATTAACAAAAATACTGCTATTCTACACTGCAGTCGAAAGACTCCTATCTCAAAGGTGCCAAAAAGCTAAAGATTTAGCTTGCCGTATTGGTCTGCCAAGTTCTGACTCGCGTGCTAAAAAAAAAAGTCACAGTAGGACTAAAACAAACAAGGGTTTTGTGGCACCTGAAAGACAAACAATTTACGGTGGCATGAGCTTTCAGAGATAAGGGCCCACTTCATCAGATGGTGTGAAATGGAATCCTAGCTTGGCAGGTTATTATATGGCCTGTGTTAATTACCAAGTGTTGGGAAAGGCTCATATCATAACTAACAGACAGACAGACACCTTATATAAAGACTGATATAAAACCAACACTGAGGTCAAATAGTCGTGAAAGGTAAAAGGTAATGTCTGCGGCAATCCTATGAAAGGTTTGAAATGTATTAAGATAAACGCGGTAAGAAATTCACACCTGCAGTAATTGGAATCTGCCCATCAGATAAGATCCTGAGGCTTGCTCCACTGCCAAAGGCCCGATTGGCACAAAGCCAGGAGTAACTCTCTCGGTAGCAGCCTCCACTAACACTCTCTACTTTGCAAGGTGCAGCTGGCTCTCTTCTTTCCAGCCTTTCGATAAAGCCTGAAGACTTTTCTTATTTCAACAGGCCCCAGTATATTGTCTTTCCTCTTGTGGTTGTTTTTTTTTGGGGGGAGGGGGAGTTAGAATGGGACAGACACATATTATCGCATTTTGTTTATTTATTATAAGTATACATTTCTTTATTAAAAATATGGTGGTGGTTGGCAACCTTCAGTCTCGAAAGACTACGGTATAAGCCTCCAGCACCCGGTATTCCCAGGCGGTCTCCCATCCAAGTACTAACCAGGCCTGACCCTGCTTAGCTTCCGAGATCAGACGAGATCGGGAGATAGTGTTCAGTATAGGGAGATGGTTGGCAACCTTCAGTCTCGAAAGACTATGGTATAAGCCTCCAGCACCCGGTATTCCCAGGCGGTCTCCCATCCAAGTACTAACCAGGCCTGACCCTGCTTAGCTTCCGAGATCAGACGAGATCGGGCATGTGCAATTCAACGTGATTTACAACCAAATCAACGTCAAGATCCCCAGATTGTAAGCTGCTGCAATCTGTCCCTGTGCTCATCTGATACGTCCCGAAACTTTGCGCGGAACTGCCACAGAGGATGGGTTGCGCCCAGAGGAAGGGGACCCTGATGAAGCATCACTGAAATGAACGGAGACAGTTTCGCTTAGACTAACTTAAATCCCATTGCTTTCAATGGTGTGTTGTGAGGGTCCACTTTCTGTGGATACGGCTTTATATGGTATTCCACGGCCATTCATGTCCAGCTGTGTTTTTTTTTTCCTTTTTCACTGAAGCCAGGCTTGGCCAGAGCCAATATGGACCCGAAAGCAACATCTAAACCCTGCCCACTTTGGGGGTTGCTTTTTTTAATAGGTGTGAACCTGAGCACACTGCTGCCACCTTCACCTTCTGTGCTGCCCATCCCATTCTGTGCTGCCCATCCCATTCTGTGCTGCCCATCCCATCCCATGCCCATTCTGTGCTGTTTCACAACTAGACAAGGAGGAGGAGAAGAATCCTCTTCCTGATCACTAGAGATCTAGTAACAAGACTGCAACAACCATCCCTACCTTTTTTCCCCTTCTCCAACTCCACCTCCATGTTCTTCCCCAGCAATACAGTAAAGAAGAGCAGTAGGAGTGAAGGCACAGGTCACCCTCTGTCAGTTCACCACCTCACCTAGCCCACCACTCAAAGCAGGCAATTCAATTTGCCTCGCAGGTGGGCTACTTTCCCACATCTCTAGTTACATACACAATCACCTGCCAACCCTGGAGAACGCATCAATGTATCTGATGCAGTGGGTTGTAGTCCACAAAAGTTTATATTACAATAAATCTGTCCATCTTCAAGATGACACAAGGGTCTCCATTGTTGCTGCTGCTTCTGCTAAATTAGTCTGCAGCTCAGAGCTACCCCTCTAAAAACAACAGTGCTACCTTAGGGGCAGAGTTGCACTACTTTAAAGTTTTGCCCGTTCCAACCAAAACACAGCTCACATTGAACATAAGAACAGCCCCCACTGGATCAGGCCACAGGCCCATCTAGTCCAACTTCCTGTACCTCACAGCGGCCCACCAAATGCCCCAGGGAGCACACCAGATAACAAGAGACCTGCAAGGCTTCCTGGGAATTGTAGTTAAGAACATAAGAACAGCCCCACTGGATCAGGCCATAGGCCCATCTAGTCCAGCTTCCTGTATCTCACAGCGGCCCACCAAATGCCCAGGGAGCACACCAGATAATAAGAGAACTCATCCTGGTGCCCTCCCTTGCATCTGGCCTTTTGACATAGCCCATTTCTAAAATCAGGAGGTTGTGCATACACATCATGGCTTGTAACCCGTAATGGATTTTTCCTCCAGAAACTTGTCCAATCCCCTTTTAAAGGCGTCCAGGCCAGATGCCGTCACCACATCATGTGGCAAGGAGTTCCACAGACTGACCACACACTGAGTAAAGAAATATTTTCTTTTGTCTGTCCTAACCCTCCCAACACTCAATTTTAGTGGATGTCCCCTGGTTTGACTGAAGTTTGACTGATAATGAAGAGGAGGTATGATCCTTTTCTGAAGTATCCATGTTGCAGTTATAGGTGGGACCTCGATATCCACTGATTTGACTCACCACTGATACCGGGATCCATCTTTAAATGCCTTGTAACAAGGAAAAATCTCCATCTTTACCTGTACATTGACATATGAATCTGATATTTATTCTGCACAAGTAGTGCATTGAATTTTGAAAACGTTAACAATTTTTGACCCCTATGCTATGTAGCAAATGTACATATTAAGATTTATGGAAGTAAATGGTGAATTTGTGTAAGTAAATTATGAAAACAGATTGCAAGGAAGCACAGGCTTCACAGTAAATATCTCACAAATGCTATTTCCAGCATCCAGAGCACTCCAGAGAGTTATTTTTAATAGTGGTCACTTAAAGTCTATCTGAAAATTTCTCTTCCTGCCTCTCTAGATCCTGAACAACCTCCTAAACGTTAAATATTAATGCTTAATAGGTCAGGTGAGTGCCAAATTAATTGGCTTCCGCAAGGTTCCTGCCCTTTATGGGCCACTATGAGATACAGGAAGCTGGACTAGATGGGCCTTTGGCCTGATCCAGCAGAGCTCTTCTTATGTTCTTAAAGGGAATGGTTTTAGAAGTAACAGACGTATCCCCCTTTTCCACCTTCATTTTTTCAAGACCTCATCCGTTTACAATCTTGCTCAAATAACTCCACAGAAGACTTCTCTCACTCTCCAAATATTTTATAACAGAAATGGTCGCCAAATGTGTCCCTTTGAAACGTTAACAAAAGTACTTTTGGCTATAAACCAACCAGCCAACCAACCAGCCAGCCAACCAACCAACCAACCAACCCACCCACCCCCCAAAAGCCTGCCTCTCAATAGGGCTGCAAGTGTATTCAAATCAACAAACGCCGTCCTGGCATTCAACACTTTTGCTCGCTCTGCATTCAGCTGGAGAAAGACAATCCATCAAGGGCTTTCATGCCAAGTCTGGCAGCCTGCTCCACAAAGACTTGGCTATATCTCCCCAGGAGATTGGCAATGCAACAGGAAAAATCACTGGCTTCAACAGCTTCCTTTTCCTTCCCATACCCTCTCTCAATACAAATTTGCTAAGCTCAGAATTGCTTTTTCTTTGGTGGGAAGAACACTAGATAAAGTTCTTTCTTTGGTGGAAAAACACTCGATAAAATTGGGATCTTCGCTCTTCCAGCTCTACCACCCTCATCTGTCCAAAGATCTCCTACCACCTCAACCAACGCCACCTTTTCTTCCTTGCTGCTCCTTATGCCTGGAACCATTTCCTGAAACACCTGCAGGACGCTTCCTCTCTTACTTCCTTCAAGTCTCTTCTCAAAACCTTCAAGCCTTTGACACCACATCTTCCCCTGTTGTAACTATGCTTGAGAATGCATGACTGAAACAACTGCACATATGCTTTCCCTGTGTTTACCCTGCCTCCCCTGTGTAACTATCTATACTGCAAATTCTTTGGAGGCAGGGACCTATCTTCTCACTATATAAAGCACCATCTATGTTGATGGTACTGTGAAAATAAATTTTAAAAACATCCAATCAATCAACCACCATCTTCAGTCAATCTCCACTAAGAATGTTGCTTAACCAAGTTCCATTTTAGGGAAGAACAAGCCTCTGCAATTCTGGTTGCCAGCCTAGCCCTGGCAAATGAACTGGTGCCCCATGGCAAGGGCAGTGAACAAGCTCTGGCAATGCTCAATGCAGCCCTGTGCTTTCCTTTTCTACTCCAGAGCAGGGAGAGAGGGGCACGTGCAGAGAAGATTACTGGCTGCATTCAGTGTCAGAAAGTAGGGCCTGAGCAAATGGGTTTAATTACAACAAATGAGATTTTGATTATGTACTGTATGAAGAAAAACTTGTTGACAGCAAGAACCTTTTAGCTGTGACATGGTCTGCCTCGGAAGGTAATAGACATCCCATTGTTGGTGGCCGGGATAGCTATTCATCAGGGATGTTATAGATACGGATTGCCTGCATCATCAGGGGGCTGGATTCAAAGATCTTGTAGGTGCCTTCCAATTCTACAATTCTAAAAAGGCTTGATCTCATCTGAACTCAGAAGCTAAGCAGGGTCAGGCCTGGTTAGTACTTGGATGGGAGACTGCCTGGGAATACTGGGTGCTGTAGGCTTATACCTCCCCCTGGGGGCTGGGGATAAGAATAGGCCCTCAGTTTGGCTGTACTTGTTGTAAGAGGCGACTAAACAGCCACCGGGTAGATGGGACTCGTCAGCCTGGGAAGGCAGCTCATCTGAGAGAAGGAAAACTCGGATCCCAAACCTCCACTGCCTTGTGGCTACATCCAGTTAAGGAAAGGGCTTCAGGAGTCAACCTCGAGGCAAAATCCAGAGCCGGAGTCCCTGAGGCAGTTCATGGCTGAACACAGTCACGTTCTGGCAACTCCTGCGACGCCGCTGGAACCAACCGTATTGGCCTCTGCCTTTCCATTGGACCATTTCAGCGATGTGGAGAGGGAGGATTTGCTGCATGGGTAACAGCCTATCCTCCATACCTACTTAACCCAGGTTTCGCGCACTGGAGAGGACACTCTGTTCCAGAACCACCATTCACAGCGTGACACCATAGTCTTCCGAGACTGAAGGATGCCAACAACAGGCTTATACCGTAGACTTTTGAGACTGAAGGTTGCCAACCAACCAACCCCAAATGCAGTCACATACCATGGTAGCATCAAGTCTAATATATTAAAAATAAAATATTGAAATGAATGGGAACGTGAGGCTCCATTACTGCCACTGGTCAGGGCTCATGGCACTGCTTAACAGATGACTGTAAGGGAGCTGCAATGGGCCTTTTTCATCTTCCCCTAGTTACCCTGCACATGCCTGATCTCGTCTGATCTCGGAAGCTAAGCAGGGTCAGGCCTGGTTAGTACTTGGATGGGAGACCGCCTGGGAATACTGGGTGCTGTAGGCTTATACCATAGTCTTTCCATGCCTGATCTAGTCTGATCTCGGAAGCTAAGCAGGGTCAGGCCTGGCTAGTAATTGGATGGGAGACCGCCTGGGAATACTGGGTGCTGTAGGCTTATACCATAGTCTTTCCATGCCCGATCTAGTCTGATCTTGGAAGCTAAGCAGGGTCAGGCCTGGCTAGTACTTGGATGGGAGACTGCCTGGGAATACTGGGTGCTGTAGGCTTATACCATAGTCTTTCCATGCCCGATCTAGTCTGATCTCGGAAGCTAAGCAGGGTCAGGCCTGGTTAGTACTTGGATGGGAGACTGCCTGGGAATACCAGGTGCTGTAGGCTTATACCATAGTCTTTCGAGCTTGAAGGTTGCCAACCAAAAAGGCCTGGATGCCTCTGCTAAGCAAAGCCAAAGAACCAACTACTGCACTTCCCTCTCCTGCTCCTGAATAGGGCAGGGAAGCATGGGGTGAAAAGGGGCTGCCTTGCAAAGACAGCCACAATTGTGGTTTAGTGAGCAAAGCCAGTCAACAACTGCAGAATGCTGGTGAAGAGAAATCAGCACATCCCCACCACCAAGAAATCTCCTCTTATGCACTCAGATTATTTTAAAATACGATCAGCTTCCTGGGAGAACAAAGATTCCACATGTACAAGAGAACAAACGCTGAAAAGCAATCAACTTCCTTCCTTCTAACGAGTTAACGCAGCCATTTTCAACCACTGCACCAAGGCACACCGGTGCGCCGTGAATGGTCCCCAAGTGTGCAGCGGGAATTTGGGAGAGGGTCATTTATCAATAGGACCATTGGGGGATGTGAGCCCCCATTGACAGCACACTGTGTCAATTGTCAAAACACTGACGGTGTGCCTTGACCATTTTGGTGCCTTGCCAGTGTGCTGCAAGATGAAAAGGGTTGAAAATCACTGAGTCAACAGTAAAACAAATAAACAAACAAACAAACAAAAAACCCTCCCTTCTTTCCTGCTTTTCCAAAGGAAAAGAGAGGAGCGTTTTGCTTCCTACCTCATCCTTGGCAAATGCCTTCTCCTCTTTAGATTAATTATGCAAAGTTTCCAGACATGCTCTTCTGTAGGCCAAGAACATTATGGCACTTCTAGCTATAATCCCTTCAAAACCTCATAAACAAAGGCTCAGCACTTGAACAGAGAGCTGCAAAGGAAAAAGCCCAAGATAGGCCAGGTCCGCACGAGCAGAGGCGCGTGCTCACATTGTTCTCCGCAAATTGATACTGAAAGCTCGCGCGCGGAGCAAAAACTTGGGCAAGGCTCCCCTGTCAAAAACCTTCAGCTGGAAAGAGTCCACGCGCAATAATTCCGGGTTTCTCAGAAGACACCTAAGGCAGGGAAAGCCTTCCTTCTGCATGTCAATTCCCCGCATTTCAGCACAACTGTATGGGTGAAGGACATAATGCAGGGTGACCTTGTAATGCAACCCTCTCCTGATGGGAGCAAACCGACCATGCATGGTTTCAGCCACACAATCCACCTTTCTTTTTAAGAGGGAAGTTGTAAATCATGCAAGGACCAGGACTTCGCATGGCAGTGTAGTGTGTGTGTGTGTGTTTTTGGAGGAGGGAGGTGTTTACAATGGGGGGGGGGGGTTTAACAGTGAGTTACATTTGAGGCAACAAAACCCCAAGTCATTACCGCATGTCATTTCCTGGCTACTGCAACATGCAGCATTTCATTCCCGTTCAGACGACAGGTGCCAAGCTCTGTTAAAATGTCTGCTCTTGAAAAATCTTCAGGGCCCCATCATTAACTCCAAGTTGCAGCTGAGCCAAAAATACGCCCAGCATTTAAATTGCTCCTGCACCCCCGCCCTCTCCCTTTTTAATCTTTCCTTACCCCAGCACCTGCTACTCAAATGCCCTGCAGCGCTTAACAAAATGCATTAACCCTACTCCTGGCAAATGCAGCCCAACCCTATGTGTGTTTTTTTCTAGAAGCAACTCTTAATGAATTCATGGCTCCCAGTTTACTATGTATAGGGATACAGCCTAAATTTGATCTGTAGTTTCAGCTCAGAAGGAAGCAGAGATAAGATTCCTTTCTTCCTGAAAAGTTATATGAAAATAGCCAAAGACTGCCTCCTGTTGCCTCCTATAGCAGCCATTTTCAACCACTGTGCCATGGCACACTAGTGTGCTGCAAGTGGTCCACAGGTGTGCCACCAGAATTTGGGGGAGGGGAGATCATTTATTAGTAGGGCCAGTGGGAATGTGAGTCCCCCACTGGCAGCATGGTGTGCCTAGTCAATTGTCAAAAACCTGATGGTGTGCCTTGACAATTTTAGTGCCTTGTCAGTGTGCCACGAGTTGAAAAAGGTTGAAAATCACTGTCCTATAGGATAAATATTATACATTCCTAGAGATCCTATATCTCGCACTTCTATCTTTATCTCCATCAGCTCTGAACAACACAGGAGATCAACTCCTCCCAAGCTCTTGCTGGGTGATTACATGCTCCACCCTTTATCATGGAGTCTCTACAGGATGAACAGACATCCCTCATATCATTGTAGCATCCAGTACAAAATGGTATAAGAGCGTCTTTTTGGTGATCCCCCCCCCCCCAAACTCTCTGCCATGGCATTTGTATCCCTTTAGTTTTCACCAGAGATTAAAGATATGGCTTTTCTTAAGCAGGCATTTCCTGGACACTCTTCATTTGGTTTCCTACACCCTCTTTCAGTTGGCCTCCTGCTGAGCTTGATACTACTACTCCACTACTACTATGCTCCTAATCAGCGCTACACCCCTGTTGCCACCTCAGCGAGAACTAGTTTAGTCATTTCCTCTGACCACTTTGTTAGTCACAGAAACTATACTGGAGCTGGTGAAGATTCTAATATTAGAATCATCTGCACCAACCAGATTAGAAACAAACACACACATGTATAAAGCGTGTGGTTGGTCTGTGGAACTCCTTGCCACAGGATGTGGTGATGGCATCTGGCCTGGATGCCTTTAAGAGGGGATTGGACAAGTTTCTGGAGGAAAAATCCATTCTGGGTTACAAGCATGATGTGTATGTGCAACCTCCTGTTTTAGAAATGGGCTATGTCAGATGCAAGGGAGGGCACCAGGATGCAGGTCTCTTGTTGTCTGGTGTGCTCCCTGGGGCATTTGGTGGGCTGCTGTGAGATACAGGAAGCTGGACTAGATGGGCCTATGGCCTGATCCAGCAGGGCTGTTCTTATGTTCTTAAAGGGTCCGACCCCCCCAACAAAAAAGTTACTTGCGTCCAGAAAGCAACCTTTAACACTGGGAGTATTTCCCACAGCTAAAATAGATATGGGAGGAAATTAATGGAGCTGGGAACATTCCCGAGCTCGCAATACATATGAAAGCCCTTTGGGCCTCCATCTCATTTTTCAAGACAAATATTAGGGGGGAAAATATCTTTTACAAATGGTGGGAATCGGCTGAGGAAAGTCGTTTCTCTCCAAAGGACTTAAGTCCCTTCCTGTACACAGCTGCTTAGCTGTGCATAAGATGTTTCCCTCTTGGGGATTTGAGCCAAAGACATTTTCATCCTAATTACTTGATATCTTAGTCTGTAGCGGATGTGAGGAGGTGGGCGAGAAGTGACTTTCCACAGTTCAAAATGAACCTGAGCATCAAACAGCAGGCATTCGATTTGCCATGAAGATTATCTTTAAAACACCAGGAGCTACCAAAGAGTAAAGAGCGTCTATGGAGCGCGGCACTGCGACAAACAATAACCCCACAGGAAGTACATTTACCAGGATGAAAAGATGTGGATCCATGTGTAATCTTGTCATTCCCCCCCCCTGTACCTCTAGGGGCTGGTATTCTACAATGGTGGTGGGAACCTGTGGGCCACAGGTGGGCCACCCAGCTTCTCCAGTTGACATTTTTAGCTGCAAGCATTTCAACTTTCAGGCCAACTTTCACAGTGGGAAATAATGAGAGACTAGCTACATTTTCTTCAAAGTTTTCCTTACATTTCCCCCACAAACAAGGAAGCACATCTCCAACACACACATACACACACACACACACACACACACACACACACACAAAGGTGTGAAAGCCTGTACCAAAATTTCCGTTCTATACCTATATAAAGGGACCACGGCCCTCCTCCCCACAAAATGAGTTGTAAAGCAGTTTGAACAGAAGCAGCACTATGCAGAATTTTTTCCCCATTTATCCTTTTCATTTAAACACAGGCCTGGTTAGTACTTGGATGGGAGACCGCCTGGGAATACCGGGTGCCGTAGGCTTATACCATATTCTTTCCATGCCTGATCCTGTCTCATCTCGGAAGCTAAGCAGGGTCAGGCCTGGTTAGTACTTGGATGGGAGACCGCCTGGGAATACCAGGTGCTGTAGGCTTATACCATAGTCTTTCCATGCCTGATCTGGTCTGATCTTGGAAGCTAAGCAGGGTCAGGCCTGGTTAGTACTTGGATGGGAGACCGCCTGGGAATACCAGGTGCTGTAGGCTTATACCATATTCTTTCCATGCCTGATCCTGTCTGATCTCGGAAGCTAAGCAGGGTCAGGCCTGGTTAGTAATTGGATGGGAGACCGCCTGGGAATACCGGGTGCTGTAGGCTTATACCATAGTCTTTCGAGACTGAAGGTTGCCAACCAGATGGCACTACATTAATAATTATTTATACCAGTGGCTCCCAAGCAGGGTGTTTTGGTGAAATTACAGGGGTGCCACTGGATGCCCCCAGCATCCTCTTCTTCCCAACTCTCCTGAGCACCATCCGTTTTGGATCGCGTGAGATCACACAAAGGAAGAAGAGGCCACTGCAAAAGCCTCTTACTGATCACTGTAAGTTTGGGAACCACTGATTTATACTATAATGCAGTATCTGTGCCCACAGCGACTTACAAAGAATGAGAAGAACAAGTCCCTGCCCCAAGGAACCCACAGTCAACACAAGGGAGAATCAACCTGCAATTCAATCTGCACAAAGGTAGACAACAGTGGAAGGGCAGGCAATGAAGGATCAATCTGAGAAGTATATGAGGTTATTTAATGTACATGGACAAGAGGGACTGGGTCAAAGTTTTCAACCAAAAAGTTGGGTGAAAGAAAAGAAAGAAAGAGCGTTCAGTGAAAAAGAAAGGTTTGTATAACAGACAGATAATTTGCAGAGAGGTACCAAGATTCTCCCTACCCAAGGAGCAGGAAGAGGAGGACCAGTTGTTGGCAACCTTCAGTCTTGAAAGACTCTGGGATCGCTCTCTGAATGGTGGTTCGGGAACAGCGTCTAGTGTGGCTGAAAAGGCCGATTCAGGAGTGACAATCCCTTCCACACCGGGAGCAAGTGCAGTCTGTCCCTGGTCTGTCTCCCTGGCTATGGGCCTTCCTTCTTTGCCTCTTTGCCTCAGTCTGTTGGGCAAGTGTCTCTTTAAAACTGGGAGAGGCCACGCTGCACAGCCTGCCTCCAAGCGGGCCGCTCAGAGGACCAGTGGAAGAGAATGGGCAAATGGAAGAGGGCATCTGTCGCCTGAGGCAGCCACCCCAGTTGGCCTTATGGATGGACCAACCTCCTCCCTTTAAGAACCCACCTCGTGTTCTCTGCTGTTGCAGATCCGGCCAAGCGTTTTCAGACCACAGCTCTGTGCACACTGAAAATAACAGGATGTTAATGAAAACATAACCTGTGCTGCAGAATAAAGACTGCTGTTCTTGGGTCCCTCTTTCTCCTTTCATCAGGGGCCTATTTGTCAGCCTTCGTAATGAGGAACAGGCTGCCTCACTGACCTGGGAGGAAGAAAGCTTTTCTGTTCTCGCTCTCTTTCCTTGTTGTTGTTTGTTTACATTTAGGGAAGAAAAAGGAAAGAAAACATCTGTTTTCTTTGACCCTAGCAATTCGGCAGAGCCCTGCTCCAGAGGAGAGCTAGCAAAACTATCTCCACCTCCCCCACAATGCTCCCCACCTCCTCATCACCCTGGGAGAAACAGGCAAACCTACTTGGCTGTTTTGGCCATGGGTGGTCCGCACTGAGCAGGGACTGCAGGAAGAGCATTTGGCTTCAAGGCTCCTGAGAGAGAAGCAAGCCATGGCTTCCGTCCCAACAAACAAACAAATTGGATTTATGGTTAGAAGGGCGAAAACCAAACACCGCACAGCACTACAGTGCTAATCACAGCTTCCCAATGGTGCACCAACAGCACTGGTGTGTCCAGCAGAAATGCCATCTGCTTTACCCTTTGATTGGTCCACCTTCCTCCAGGCAACTTCACTACTGGGGCAATTACTCCCTTGAACTTTGTACTCCAGGTCCGCTGAGAAAATAGCTTTGGGTCACTTCCAAGCCCAGGCTGCAAATGGAGATCACATCGGTTTGCACCAGTTTAGCAGGAGCTGGTGCAAGAGCCAGACTCTGAGCTTGGACTGGTGCCATCTGGTCACTCTCAAGGGACGGCTCGAGCATAAATTTCACAGCAAGGTCACAGCACTAGCTGACAGCAACTGTTTACATGAGAGAATGACAGATCGGCTGCTTTCAGGGCAAAATGTCGTGAAACCAACTAATCAAAGGTCTCTCGCCAAGAGCAGACTTCCCAAGTCGAGGCTAACAAAGTCTTCAGTTGAATTCCAAGGCTCTGCCTCTACCCTCCAAAATCTAACCCACTCCTGTTATTTCTAGTACTCCACAGAAAGGACTTTTTAAACCCAGAATCATTTAAACAAACAAACAAAAAAAAACAGGTAAGAAAACTAAACCAATTAAAGAACTGAAAAGAAAAATCATGAGGGATTTCTTGGTTGCAACTATAAAGGTATCGGAAGTGAAAATAAAAAAAAAAGTGTTTCATTCAGGCTCCCTTGCACATCTCATAAAAAGCATTAGAAAATTGCACACAAGACATTCCACGTAAAACAGCCCAATTAAGGTTTGGGCTGCGGAACTTCTCTGAGCTATTCAGTCTCCAGCATTTTGTCACAGAAAGCCTCCAAGGGTCAAACTAGATGAGACCCAACCTGCAAGAGTAGCCATGCTGTCTTTACAAAGACATGCTGTCTTTATTCATGTGTCTGCCCCATTCACACATAATGCAGCAGGTTGGAGGGGTCTCCTTTAACATCAAAACAGGTGCCCTGGTTAGGGGAATGGAATTCCCTCCTTCTCTCCTGGCACAGTGACAGGACTTTCCTCGTGGCCTGACTCCAACAGCAGAAGTAGGCAGGGTGGGACAAAACATGGGGAACATAAGAAGAGCCCCGCTGGATCAGGCCAAAGGCCCATCTAGTCCAGCTTCCCATATCTCACAGCGGCCCACCAAATGCCCCAGGGAGCTCACCAGATAACAAGAGACCTGCAAGACCTCCTGGGAATTGTAGTTAAGAACATAAGAACAGCCCCACTGGATCAGGCCACAGGCCCATCTAGTCCAGCTTCCTGTATCTCACAGTGGCCCACCAAATGCTTCAGGGAACACACTAGACAACAGACGCAACCTGAATCCTGGGGCCCTCCCCTACATCTGGCAATCAGGGAACGGTCAAAGCTCCATGGGACAACACATGTGCAGTACATTAAAGGTGCCAGGATAAGTCCTTGATATCATCAGGGTAAAGGAGAGAAAGATTCCAGTCCATAAGACAAGAGAAATACTGCCAGTCATGTACTACACCTGTAGTACTGCCAGTCAATGGTGTACAGTACTCAGACAGACAGACCACAAGAAGGAATAACTGCACTTTGTTCTGCCCTGGACCTCACTTGGAATACTGTGCCCAGTTTTGTGCACCATGTCTTAATACGGAGACTGATAAGGTGGAGCAGGTTAAGAGGAAGGCAAGTGTTCTACCATCAAGCCCTATGTTGGCATCCTTCAGTCTCGGAAGACTATGGTGTCACGCTCTGAATGGTGGTTCTGGAACAGTGTCCTCTCCAGTGCGCAAAGCCTGGGTAGAGTAGATATGGAGGATAGACTGTTACCCATGCAGCAAATCCCCCCTCTCCATGTCGCTGGAATGATCCAATGGAAAGGCAGAGGCCAATACGGTTGGTTCCAGCGGCATCGCAGGAGTTGCCAGAACGTGACTGTGTTCAGCCATGAACTGCCTTAGGGACTCCGGCTCTGGATTTGGCCTCGAGGTTGACTCCTGAAGCCTTTTCCATAACTGGATGTAGCCACAAGGCAGTGGAGGTTTGGGATCAGAGTTTTCCTTCTCTCATCAAGCGCTGACCCTGCAGAAAGACCCTAGGTGCCTTGCAGTACAATCCTAGGCCTGTCCACTCAGAAGCAGGTTCCATTGTGTTCAGTGGAGCTTACTCCCAGTATAGTGTGTATATGACTGCAGCCTTAGTAGTCCACAAGCAGAACATGAGCCAATAGTGTGATGCAACGGCAAAAAAGCTAATACAGTTCTTACTTACCTGCATTAGCAGAGGCATAGAGTCCAGATCATATACATTATACAAAGAATATTTCTATACTGTTTTCAGCAGAGTGTTCACAAAGTGGTTTACATAGAAATAAATCACTAAATGGTTCCCTGTCTCCAAAGGGCTTACACTCTTTAAAAAAAATACAGAAGACACACTAGTAACAGCCACTGGGGAAGATGTTGTGCTGGAGGTAAAGAGGGATAGTTGCCGTCATCATCCCCCCATTAAATATAAGATGACACCTTTTGCCCAGTCAGCAGGGGTGATCACATGGTAAAGAAGCTAAGCAGGGTCAGGCCTGGTTAGTACTTGGATGGGAGACCGCCTGGGAATACCAGGTGCTGTAGGCTTATACCATAGTCTTTCCATGCCCGATCTCGTCTGATCTCGGAAGCTAAGCAGGGTCAGGCCTGGTTAGTACTTGGATGGGAGACCGCCGGGGAATATCAGGTGCTGTAGGCTTATACCATAGTCTTTCGAGACTGAAGGTTGCCAACCAGGGGTGATCATAACAAGTAATCGTTCCATTCAGTTCTGCCCTATTTCCCACTTGGAATTCAGTGCCCAGTTTTGGGCACCATGTTTCAACCAAGAAGGATAAGCAGGGGAGATTCGGAGGAGGGCATCTGAGATGATGAGACTTCTCAAAACCCAAGTCCTACAAGGAACGGTTAAAAGAGCCTAGTATGCTTTGCATGGAGAAGAGGACAATAAGGAGAGAAATGACAGCCATCCTCAAGTATCTGATGGGCTGTCATGCAGAAGGGGAGGACTTGCTCTCTGGGCTCCGGAGGGCAGAATGAGAACCAATGAGTTCAAACTCCAGGGAAGTAGTTTGGAAAAAATTTCCTCACTGTAAGAGTTGTTGAGCATTAAAAAAAAAAAAACCTGCGTAGGAGAGTGATGGGCTAGAGATCACTGGAGGAAGGTTAGTGGAGGTGTCTGGGTGGATGAAAGTCTGTCCCCTTTCCATCAATCTGCTGAGGCCACTGCCTACATTGGCCTCATGCATGAGTACCATATGCATTTCCTTCGTGCCTCTCTCTCAAAGGTTTCCGCTGTACAGCGAAGAGCACTGCAGCTTAAACAGGTTCTCAGTTACACAAGCAGCCGCAGTGCTCATGGATTGGGTCCGTCAGCACCCTGGCACCCCTTTGATACCCCCTTCCATATCAACCCAATACCCAGCCATGCAATAAGGTGGCAGTGAGAAACAGGCAACTCTTGCTCTTAAGCGTTTTGTGCCTCTGTGTTTAACATTCTTTTAAAAGGGACGGGGAAGGCATGTGTTAACACTGCAAACAAAGCAGCGATTCCCCCAGATCTGTTGTTTCGCAGAAGTCACTGAAAACTGAACAGATTCCAGATTAAGAATTCAAGCCACATCCACGCCGACATTTTGCTTCAAAGTGATTTTAAAAGGAACCTCCAGCACCGCAAGGTAAGTTAATCGCGTATTCCGTTCATTTGCAATAGGTACAGAGGTTAACTTGCACTTAATTAGAATTAATTCTAATTTCACAGGAATAAGGAAGGCATATTATACGACAACCCTTTTGACAGCCTCTTTTTCAGGCAGGGAACAGTAGAGTTCTTTATGCAGCTTCTCTCCTGCCACCCAGCTCACGTCCCCTTCCCCCAAACCCTCAAGCAGGAAGCATCTGCAAGAGGGAATGTATTCTGGGAAAAATGAGGTGACACATCTGGGAGGGGGTGCAAAAATGAAAACAGGAAAGCGTATTACGCTCATGTTAAGAATTTGCTGTCACTCAGACAAAGGAACTTGGGGGAACGGGGGAAAGATACTGGGTTTGAAAAAAAAAATCCACTGCAAAAAGAACAAGTGGACACCTCTCATCAAACCAAGCCTGAACTGTGAATGAGCTTCCTTGTCCAGGATCACCGCACTGCCAGCTCTAATGCGTCAGCCCAACTTTCCTTTTGAAAAGGCTTCAAAAGGCTTGGCAGACGACAGCAGTCACCCTAAAAAGCAAAAGAGCCCAGTGCCCTCAAACAAAACAGCTTCAACGTTCACATGCTTCTAAGGAACCTCTTGTTAATTCTGTGCCTCTGATGTCAGGGATGAGCTGTACATGGGGGAGGGGGGGTGAACAGCATGCCACAGGATTTTGGCGGTGCTTCCAACGCGCACAGGCACAAATTGCCCCTTTTCACAATTACCTGCAGCCATGGTTTTCTATGTCGTTCCAAACCAGCACACCCCAGCCAACGAATGTCTCCCTTCTTCAGAGCCTCACAGCAACGTCCCAGACTATCCCACCTTTCCTCCTTGGTGGAACTCAAGACTGCATACCCAAGGTTCTCAGGCAGACTCCCAACTAGGCACTGGCCAGCCCTAGGCTGTCTCAGCTTTAAGCAGGATTGCTTAAACCTCACATGGCTTTAGACCAGGTCCTGGGACACTCAGATGCTTTCCTGCCTCGTATCCCACTGCCTAAAGCAGGGGTGCCCAAACCCCGGCCCGGGGGCCACTTGCGGCCCTAGAGGTCTCTCAATGCGGCCCTCAGGGAGCCCCCAGTCTCCAATGAGCCTCTGGCCCTCCAGAGATTTGTTGGAGCCCGCACTGGCCCAACACAACTTCTCTCAGCGTGAGGGCGACTGTTTGACCTCTCCCATGAGCTGTGGGATGAGAGCTCCCTCCACTGCTTGCTCTTTCATATTTGTGACACAGCAGCGGCAGCAAAGGAAAGGCCAGCTTTGCTTTGTACAAGGCCTTTTATAGGCATTGAGCTATTGCAAGACCTTCATTCATTCATATAAGTTCATCTTTAATATATTCATTTATGTAAACTTATGTAAATTTATTCAAATTTTAAATGTAAATTAATTCTTTTTTTCCCCCCGGCCCCCGACACAGTGTCAGAGAGCTGATGTGGCCCTTCTGCCAAAAACGTTGGACACCCCTGGCCTAAAGCAAAATGATTCATATCTGGAGCTCGCTACCAGACTGCCACAATGCTGAGACACGCAGGCAAAACGCCATCAGTATCGCCAGATGTCAGGAGGGACTACCCAGATGCAGACAAAACTGACATTCCTGTGGCAACTCCCACCATTTCCAAGAGCTGGTCTTTTCTTGTGGCACCCTCCAAGGTCCTCAGCATAGAGCCCATCTGCTCAGTGTTACAGTGTTCAAGATGAAATTTAGCACAACTGTCCCGGACTTCTGTACGGTGAACACTGAGCACGAGAGCCAGGAAATATACCTCAGGGATTAGAAGAAGGCTTGACAGCACCCCTTTTTCAAAGACCGCCTTTTCAGGCCTCACTTCTGCAAGCTCCAACACCTTCAAAGACAGAGGCTGTGCACAGGAGTGGACAGTGTGCTCCACAGTTATCCCTCTGCTGCCTCGTCATTTCTTTTGCTTTGCAGCTTCCTTCCCCCAAATCATCCCTCCGCTGAAACCCACAGCCATATCGTGCCCACTGGTTCACCGCCGCTCTAGCTATCAGACCAGGCACGACAGGGCCGCATGGTCACCAAGGTGGTTTGAGCAAGCACCCCCTGCCACATTGCCGAGTACCACTGGCAAAACCGATAGCAATGGTTGATCAGCGCACGTGATACAGTTAGGCAAAAACCATCCTCACTAAGACTGTTTTAAGAGACAGAATCATTTGGTTCATTAAGGCAGGCTGGCAAAAAAAAGGATTACAGTTCTTATTAGATTGTGCATATCTAGGGGGCCCACTCACCGCCTCTTCGCTTTAAATACTTCTGCAAAAGCGCACCGGTCCCAAGGAAGTCATGATGGCTATTCCTGGGCGCAACATGACCGGAATCCCAGAACCTGCCGTCTCCTCCTGAATCTCATAAATGACTCTTTGTTCCCACAGGCACCCAGCCTTATATTCAACTGCCCACTTAATGGCTCCCTTCATTTCCACTGCTCCCAGGCCTGTATACTCTTAGCCTCTATTATTCTGCACTTCATGCCTTGTAGTGCTTCCAAGCAACCACTTCCGACCACAGCCTAAAGGAAGTAGCTGCCTTCTCTCTATAGCCGGGGTGTCCAAAGTTTTTGGCAGGAGGGCCACATCATCTCTCTGACGCTGTGTCGGGGGCCGGGGGGGGGGAAAAGAATTAATTTACATTTAAAATTTGAATAAATTTACATAAATTAATATACTTAATATTACTAGAGGTGGAACTTATATGAATGAATGAAGGTCTTGCAATAGCTCAAGGCCTATAAAAGGCCTTGCACAAAGCAAGCCTGGCCTTTCCTTTGCTGCCGCTACTGCATCACAGACGTGAAAGAGCAAGCAGTGGAGGGAGCCCTCATCCCACAACAGTCGCCCTCACACTGAGAGCAGTTGCATCAGGCCAGTGCGGGCTCCAACAAATCTCCGGAGGGCCAGAGGCTCATTGGAGACTGGGGGCTCCCTTAGGGCCGCATTGAGAGGCCCCAGGGCTGTGGTTTGGGCACCCCTGCTCTATAGCAATACCATGTCTGGCTATTTCTGTGCACTGTCCTGAATCTGGGGTTCCTGTGGCTATAGGGCCATGTCTTGGAAGCTATACCTTCTGCAGTCTCCAATTGTCTAGGTCCCAGGGTAATCACAAGTCTTATATCAATCTATCAGAACTACATCTCATCACATAAGAAGTGTTCTGCTGGGTTGAACCCAAAAGGCCCATCTAGCCCAGCATCCTGTGTCCCATAGTAGCCCACCGGTTGCCTCTGAGAAGCTTACGGGAGGAAGGGGGCGGTGGCAGGAAGACCCCTCTCCTGCCATTGCTGTCCTGCAACCAGTATCCAGAGGGACATTGCTCCTTACTGGTGTGACAGTTTGGGGGCGGAAGCACACACCCATGGCCCCCCCCCCCTTGAATTTGCCCATACTCTAGGATCAGAGGCAAAGTTGGGAGGCTGGGGAATGCCCACTGGGCGGGGCACTGGAGGCTGGCAAAGCTGAATTAGAATGGGAGACCAGGTCTACCCAGTAGGTCGATCTGGGCTCCATGTCCAGGAGGGAGCCCAGGCCTACCAGCCCAGCAAATGACCACAGAGGCCATAAGCTCAACCGGGAGCCTAGGTCTACTCTGCAGGTAGATCTGGGCTCCAAATCCAGGTGAGCGTCCACATCTACACACCCAGCAAATGGCCACAGGGGACATAAGCTCAGACAAGAGCCCAGGCCTACCCAAGCAGGTAGATCTGGGCTCCATACCTGGGCTGAAGCCGAGGTGGATGAATACTAGCATGTCTTGAGAAATAAAATTATGCAAGTCTCCCATGAGCCCAAAGTAGCTGCCTACCAAGAAGGGTGTCCGCTGTCGCCCTGACTGCTTTCCTGCTCTGGCTTTACTTCCTTCCTACCAGCCTCTTCCAGGACGACAAGTAATCCAGTGGCAACTTTTGCACTGGATGCAACTGGACTGTTAAGCGCTTCCAACTCAGAGATGCAACAGAACTGCCTATCCTCAAAGTAGCGGCGTAGCTGGAGGGGGGTGGAGCACTGGCGTACGGCTCCATTTTGCTCCGCCCGCCGGGAATGGCTCCGAAGGGAGGGGCCGCTTGCCCGCCCCGCTGAGCCCCTCCGCCCCCCTCCAGCTACGCCACCGCCTCAAAGGAGGCAGCTCAGTACAGTATAGTACAGCAGCTCCTGCAACACAGAGGGGAAGCCTTCTCTAAAGGAAGGCAAGTCCTTTTTATTTACGCACTTGAAAAGCAAACCTGAACATTTGAATTCCGAGACGGTCTGTGGTTCAAGCTTTCAGAAGACTGGGAAATGCTCCCTTACTTCCCAGTAAATAGCTCCTAAGATCAAAGCTCAAGTCTCACTGTTCTCCAAAGAAATTAATCCCCCAGTAATTGCATTTATGACTGCAGCTTGAACCAGATTCAGTTCCAAAAGGAAGACGGAACAGGTTCTTCACGAACGGGCACGTTCAGAGCAGGTTTTTTTTTTTTTTAAATATTGCATGCTTACCAAGTTGTTTGTTTGCGTTACTGACAAGTTGCCGACTGTGACTCAGTATCGGTCTTCTCTCCCTGGCAGCACAACACTCAGTGGCGTCACTAGGCTTCACGTTGCCCGGTGCAGGAGGCCAGCACGTCAGAGTAAGGCAGGGCAAGGAGACAATAAGGGCTTAACAGGGCCTGGGCTCAAGAGCAGGGCTCTAGCACCATTTCCAGAAAGCCAACTTTGGGAAACTGCGAGCTCACATTCACCCATGGACTTCATAATAAGAACATAAGAACAGCCCCACTGGATCAGGCCATAGGCCCATCTAGTCCAGCTTCCTGTAGCTCACAGCGGCCCACCAAATGCCCCAGGGAGCACACCAGATAACAAGAGACCTGCAAGTCTTCCTGGGAATTGTAGTTAAGAAAATAAGAACAGCCCCACTGGATCAGGCCATAGGCCCATCTAGTCCAGCTTCCTGTAGCTCACAGCAGCCCACCAAATGGCCAGGGAGCACACCTGATAACAAGAGACCTCATCCTGGTGCCCTCCCTTGCACTGGCATTCTGACATAGCCCATTTCTAAAATCAGGAGGTTGCACATACGCATCATGGCTTGTAACCCGTAATGGATTTTTCCTCCAGAAATTTGTCCAATCCCCTTTTAAAGGAGCCCAGGCCAGACGCCATCACCACATCCTGTGGCAAGGAGTTCCACAGACCAACCACACGCTGAGTAAAGAAATACTTTCTTTTGTCTGTTCTAACTCTCCCAACACATTGTCACATGTTTCAAAAACACTTTAGCCAATAAGACAAGACTCAAAGATTATGGGCTTGATTTATCAAATGATTCAGGATGCAACATCCACGATTAGGTGAATTTAAAAATATTGGGGTGGGGAAGAATTAATGCAACAATTAACTGCTGACCTGTCAGTTTCACAGCACACATTAGTGTGCTGTTTTATAAAAACAAGCAAAGCCAAGTCAAATCTTCCTTGTCTGACATCAGGTTTTTCATTATAAGAGTATATTGGTAGCAAGTACAGTAGACCAGAAGTCAGTCAATGAGGGTGCTTCCTTCTTAACTAGTGGTCTCATTGCCTCACCTAAATGAACTGTTGCACTCTTAGGTCAGACGTACTTTTATTGTTAAACATAAATGTGATCATGAACACAGATATCTGGAAATGCACCATTGACTTAATACTTGTTCCCAAGTAAGAGTGCATAGGATTGCAGCCAGGGTCTTATGGTCCAAAGTAATTTGAATGCCTGCAATTAATATTATTTTCTTATTGGGACATTCAGGTTTTTAACAGACCTATTGTGTACCTGGAAGGAACCGAATTTTCCATTAAGTACAGCATCGAGTAGTGTTTGGGGAAGAGTCTGTTTTAATCTTCTAGGAAGCCAATTCCACTTAAGGGGAAACAAACTAACTACTTCTTGAAACCACATAAAGATGGGCTCTTTATTTGCCTTAAGCTTTCAGACAGAATGGGAAGAAACTAACCTTAGAAATGTTTCCCCATACCAAACATATTACTGCATTTCTATCCAAAGGTACGTAGCTACCCTATTCTGGTGTAAGCAAAACAGAGAGCCTAGTGGCACTTTCAAAGAACTCTGGTGTGAGCTTTCATTCTCTATAACCTGTTTTATAAGATGCAGCACAGGCCTTTGTAGGTGTACTCGGGAATAAGTCAAACAAAGGCTTGCTCCCAGGCGAATGCACTTAGGATTCCAGCCTTAGTGTGAGTTTCTACCTGAAACATCAGGTAGAGTTGATTATCTTAAATTTAGGAAGAAAACGGGAAGGGATCCTTGCCACAGGATGTGGTGATGGCCTCTTCCTTAGGTAATTTCAAAAGGCACAATCAGGCAGGACAAACCTATTGGTGGCTATTTGCAGGGCTGGCCCGTTCATGAGGCTGATTGAGGTCTTAGGCAGCAGATTGACAGGCTATAGCCACCTCTGTCTGTCCGGTTGCCTTCATTGTTGCAGCTCCTCTCCCCACTTCTGTGATGGGGGATAGAGCAGAAGAAGTGTGGGAGAAAGACTGAGTGGTGGACTATAGAATTGGAGATGCTCTAGCCCACCATTTTCCTCCACATTTCTTCTTCCAATCCAGGGGGTTTGAGGGGCAGGGGTTGGCATATCACCAGGAAAGGTGGGCACTATTTGGTATTCTGCTGCTAGTGCTGGGTGGTGTTGGACCACCCCGGTTACTGCTCATGGTAGCTGTGCGCAATTTCCAGACTCAGAGTCAATGTGCCTCTGAAGACCAGTTGCTGGGGACCAATGGTGGGAGGAAAGGCTGCCTTTCTCTCCTGCATGTGAGCTTCCCATGGCTGTAGGTGGGCCACTGTGGGAAACGGCACGCTGGACTACATGGGCCTTGGGCCTGATCCAGCAGAGCTCTTATTCCGCTTGAGCTGGTTGGGAATGCTCCCTGTCTTCTAAACATACTTGGGTGTAGAAAGTGAGGGAAAATGTGAAACTAGAACTTGGCTGAACTCAGGTCAAGACACAGCCGTGCCAGTCGTACTTAGGTACTCAAGAGAACAGAAGTGGCAGTGAGTCAAATAAGTGCCATCAGTGGCATCGCTGGGGGGGTGCGGTCCGCACCGGGTGACATGCACTGGGGGGTGACACGCTAAAATTGCAGTATTAGGAGTAACCCCATCATATTATATACCGTTGGATGCGGAACGTTGAGTGGAATGCAATGCAATAAACCAGAGTGAAATATCTCCTTTCTATCAAAAGTTATGGCCAAAGACCCAGAGAACAAAAATGCATGGATCTCTATGGAAAGTGAAAGTGAGCCGTATCGCATGTTTACTCGCGAGTAGGCGAACTCGTCTTAGTCCGTCAGAAAGGGCAGGCTGAGAGGAATCCAACGATACCAGAATGGTCCTGATCCAATGAATGCAGCCCCCAAAAACACCTGAGAAGGAAGGCCCTCCCTCCAAGCAGATGAATGTATTGAGCCCTATGGAAAGTGAAACTAAGCCTCACGGTCGCGTTTACTTGCAAGTAAGCAAATGTGCCTTGGCTGGTGTGGAAGATCAGGTGAAGGAGAGTGCAAGGCTACAGAATAGTCCTGATCCTATGCACCTGCAGCTAAACAAGTGCTCCAGAAGGCAGCCTCCCCCCCCCCCACTAAAAAGGATCAAAACAGAGGCTGCAGCTGATAAGGTGAACCTTTCTGAGACTTGCAAAGCCAGGTGGATCCTGACAGTGATCTGGTTTAAACAGAAGTTCTTTAATTGAACTGGGCACTGGGTAGGGCTGAAAACCTTACCGGTTTTGGAGGGGGGGTGTGTGTTATGGCAGGCAGGCTACAGAGGAAATTCACTTGGTGGAACAGGGCTGGCTTCTGCTTATTTAATTATTTGTTTTACTTTAATTAGTTATTCTTATTTATTTTAATTTGCCTGATGATGTCACTTCCACCATGACATCACTTCTGGTGGGTCTTGGACAGATTGTCATTCTAAAAAGTGGGTCCCAGTACTAAAAGTTTGAGAACTGCTCCAATAAGGTGTTAACAAGTTGACACCCTTGGGGTGTGTGTGACACCACTAGTGACCAAAATCACTAAAATCATAATTTGGAAGAATAATACCATCATGTTCTATATCAATCAATGCGTCACTTCATGCAGAATGTGCTCTACCTTTGTTCTATCAAAAGGTACAGCCAAAAAACCAGTGAAGGTGGGGCAATGGTACATCACCACGCCCACCACCTGGGGTATTGCCCCACCCACTGCATAGGGGGTGACGCGCTGGCCTCCCGCACCGGGTGACGCAAACCCTAGTGACACCACTGCCCTTGTATCAAGGGTTGGGAGTTTCCCTGAGCCTCACCTTAGCTTGGGGACTGTACAGGTCCTCAGAGCCTTAAGAATTAGGCTCACATTCATTTTCAGTACTTCTCAAAGTTCATTTTAAGTGAGACACGATAGTTCTGGCCTTGTGTGGCTGCTATTCTTCAGCTTTATCTCTTGTTTTCCCACCACAGGTTCCCAACACAAATGTAATCTTAACAGATCACATCCTAAAATGGTTGGCAACCTTCAGTCTCGAAAGACTCTGGTATAAGCCTACAGCACCTGGCATTCCCAGGCGGTCTCCCATCCAAGTATTAACCAGGCCTGACCCTGCTTAGCTTCCCAGATCAGAGGAGATTGGGAGATAGTGTTCAGTATAGGGAGATGGTTGGCAACCTTCAGTCTTGAAAGACTATGGTATAAGCCTACAGCACCCGGTATTCCCAGGCGGTTTCCCATCCAAGTACTAACCAGGCCTGACCCTGCTTAGCTTCCAAGATCAGACAAGATTAGGCATCTAGATCACATCCATACAGCACCAAATCCCTACAATGGCACGTATTTATCTTGGAACAGATGCAACACTGGCCATGCTGCAAATGCTTCTTTCATGGCTGCCTTCTGAGGGCTTATTATTGTCATGTCTGGTTTGAAATGAAACAGCCACCACTTCCGGAAGACACCCAACATCTGCGTGGTCAACTGAGTTGGAAAGCGATGTGCTGCGTACTAGATATGGAGAGGAATGCAATTGCTCTTCCTGTATCCCAGAGCCATTGGCTTTGTGGAAAGAGGTCTCTGGGGATGCTCTCAGCTGAACAAAGGAAAGGGAAATCTACTCTTGATTAAATAAGCCTCAGCTGGAACACTCTCCTATCCAGGGACAACAGAACTCCTGCAGAATTATGTCACCGGTCAAATAACAAGTAAAGAGCAGCAAACTAGACGGCCAGAGAGTACAAGGATACTTAGATAATGGTAAAGAGATCATCACTCATAGGCACTATTTCATTTCCTTGCAGGACATCTCTCTCAAACACCCCCTCCCCATCCGACGACTATAGGTGCAAGGGTTGGGGACGCTGATACGGCTGCAGATCTATACAAGCGCACTTAGGAATAAGCCCCATTGAACTTGGTGCGGACATGCACAGGACTTCACTGTAAGCTACCGTCATCCTCAGAGCACCAAATTTCAGGCAGTTCTTTCTTTCTTGCCTCCGTAGCCTTCGTTATAGTTTACAGTCTCAAGCGCCACATTTCTGCCACATTTCCTGCAAGATGTAATAAAACAGCCTCGAAAACCTTCACAAGGCAGGGTACAGGGTACTGCAGCAATATTTCTTACTGAAGTGAAGCGGGAAGATCCCCCACTGTCTAAGACAGCATGACAAATGCTGCCCCCCTTACCTGGTGATGTTCCAGTCTCTTCTCCTTCCCACTCCCTAAGGAAGTGGGAAGGAGAAGAGAGTGGTAAACTACAGTACCCAACAAGACTGGCCCAACCATGAGGTCAACTGAAGCGGTTGCATCAGGCAGC
Organism: Tiliqua scincoides; assembly: GCF_035046505.1. NCBI lineage: Eukaryota > Metazoa > Chordata > Lepidosauria > Squamata > Scincidae > Tiliqua > Tiliqua scincoides. The sequence continues at coordinate 8,093,142 of NC_089833.1, read as the reverse complement.
AGGTTAGAGGGGGATGCCCATCACCAACACGTCTCCACTGCTGCTCCTTCTCCAACCACTCCCTGGATTGGAAAATTAAGAGGGGGACAGAGATTTAAAAGGAATGTGGAGGGGAGGAGAGAGCTGAGCTGGAACCCTGCTGGACAGAGGCTAACACATCCATCAGGTGAGGAGGGGAAGAATTTGGCATGCTGCTTCAGATGTCAGGAGGACTTGGAGCAGTGGAGGTGCGAGGGCAGATAGAGGTGGGTGTCCTGCCAATTTTGCTGCCTGAGGCCACTCTCTCAGTTGGCTTCATGGATGGGGTCATCCCAGGAGGAGAGATTGGGAGAAGGCTCAAGTTATTGCACTCTATCAGCCACGCCACTCAACATGAGAAGAAGAAAACATGAAAGGAAGAAAACATCCAAGCTGGGATATTTCACGGTTATTCAAACATGGGAGAGACTCTGATCCTTGGAGATTTAAACCCTCTTTAAAAGTGCTGTGTGCAATAATTACAAAATCCCCTGGTTTAGACATTTACTTCAACTGGGGAGGGAAACACACAAGTCTGAGACCTGCTCTTAGTAACTCCCTGGAGACAATCCAGGGACTGGGGAGAGAAGAGATAATGAACAGATCCCAGGAAAGGAAACAGAACACACAAATTGCAACACAAACTAATTCTACAGAGTGATGCGGCTTCATTCATTTTCGTTGTCAACCCAGATAACATTTCCCAGTAGTTACATCCACTGGATACTATTCAGGAAGCCTCTATCCAATTGGAAATAAATGCCTTTGCTACCACTTATGCACAGGAATTATGATGCAAAATTAATATTGCAGTGCTTCGGCCATCTCCTTCTCCAATTATGCAAATCTGCCATGCTTTCTTCTGCATTGTTACAAAGAGTGCAATCCTAAAAAGAAAGAAAAAAACTTCTTTTCCATCCAGATGTCTGCCTTTCATACCTCTGATTGTTCCTTAAAAGGTCTGGCATAAAAAAACAAGAAGATCTGTGCAGAAATGGCTACTTTAACTATGACATGATGGAGCTGCAGCAGGAGAATTTTTCCAGGGGCATGTCCCGCAATTACACATTTGTTCTAAGCTGGATAAACGGGAGCAAGGGATTTCTAAAGGAACATAAGAACATAAAAGAGCAGCCCTGCTGGATCAGGCCATAGGCCCATCTAGTCCAGCTTCCTGTATCTCACAGTGGCCCACCAAATGCCCCACTTGTTGGCAACCTTCAGTCTCGAAAGACTATGGTATCGCGCTCTGAAAGGTGGTCCTGGA
>NC_089833.1:8081857-8089357 GCF_035046505.1 Tiliqua scincoides | reverse complement strand
TCCAGTTATGGAAAAGGCTTCCGGAGTCAACCTCGAGGCCAAATCCGGAGCAGGAGTCCCTGAGGCAGTTCATGGCTGAACACAGTCACGTTCTGGTAACTCCTTCAACGCTGCTGGAACCAACTGTATTGGCCTCTGCCTTTCCATTGGACCATTTCAGCGATGTGGAGAGGGGGGATTTGCTGCATGGGAAACAGCCTATCCTCCATATCTACTTTACCCAGGCTCCACACACTGGAGAGGACACTCTGTTCCAGAACACTATTCAGAGCGTGAGATACCATAGTCTTCCGAGACTGAAGGATGCCAACAAGATGTGTATATTTGGAAACATTAAGTTAAACTAGTGGAACTGATCGTTTTATAATTTTCCCCACTAACAATGTGGCTCTGTTAGGACAGAATTACACATGCATGCTTTCAACACAGAATTGTTTCTTTTTACAAACATTGGGGGCGGGAGGGGTGTGCACAAAATGACCCAAACCATAACAGGAGAGTGGGGGGACTTCAGCATTTAGCCAACGCTGTGGTCACTAATCTGATTGTGTCCCTCTCCCCTCTACTTCCTATTTACAGTTTTCCAAAAAGCTTTCATTGCATTTAAGTGGAAGCTTTTTAAAAACAGTGAATTGAAGGCAGAGGGAGAGGGGATACAACCAGATTGGAAACTGAAATGGAGGCTAAGTGCTCATGTTCCCCACCATGATTTTGGGCTGTTTTCTGTAGACCTGGATCTTGGTATGTTCCGTCAATACCGAGCTAAACAAGCGCATCGGTAAAGCATGCATTTATATGCACCCATAATCTACCCTCTAAGATCAATGCCTGGATGTTTGCATGCTCTCCTTATAAAACATTGTACCTTAAGCGACAACATCAATATACAGGAGATCTTCAATTCAGGCAAGTGCTCACGATATTATTTTTACTTACGAAAGTCCATCAGGAAACTGCGCCCGTAAGTAATTGTGAGAGATTTATATTCCCACGGGATGCCTCCAGATTCTTGGCACGGCTCGTGCCCAATTTGAGAGACAGGCGTGAGCATAAATCCTCTGGACAAGGGCAATTTGCAAAAACACCCATACAAGCAAAAGCTGCATCAGGGGAGGGGGCCAGCAAAGAAGTGGCAACAAGGATGACATGTCTTTTCAGGGACTAAAGAAGTCATTATTAAATTGCTAAAATGCAACTCCAACAGGATTCGCCTGTTTAAAACGGTTGTCCTGCTCCCAGTCATATATAATAGATGCCGCTACTTCTGAACAATAGTTCCTTAAATACGGTGGGTACATTTGTTTAAAACAGAGGTTACACACTGGCAAGCTTTCTGGGCCATGATGGGTCCTCAACCAACAACCAGGAAGAGTAGGAAGGCAGGATAAGGCAATCACCTGCCTATCTCACTTCCTCCTGTTCTGCTGCCAAAACAAGTTTCAGAGGAGGAAGAAACTGCCCAAGGAAGGCAGAAGGTCCATGTCGTCAGGTGGCAGAAGAGGCAGCAATGCTTCCTTCCCTCTCCCACACACCATACTTATTCCGCGACCATCGCCATTCTCAAAAGCAGACTATCCAAAGCAGTGGTATAGTTTATGGCTCCTGTTACCAGGCAAACAAATGCCAAATCCCTAAAGCTCTCCTCCTTTCCCTACAATTGGAATCATTCTTCGTTGGAGGGGGTAAGGGAAAAAAATAACAGTGGCTGGAGGGGGCAATTAGTGTTTAACAGAAGGCTTAACTGCACACACCCCCACCCCCTCTATCTTTGCAAAATGGCCCTCCAATAAAACTTGTTGCCAACTAGGGGCTTGGGGAGAGAGGAGAGAGAGAGAGATGAAGCTCACAGTACTGAATAAAGGTACCGATTCTACTGAAGCTATCATAGCATAGCCTCAAATACAGTCCAAAACTTGCACTCTAAACATTGTTTGAGAACAGGACGGCTGTATATACCGTCTTAGCCATGAAGTCATTTATCCTTAAAGATCAATGAAATTCACATGCTACACTGTGCTTGGATAGAAACGAGGCAAGTCAATGTCAGCCCTAGGGCTGACTGCAAAGCCGCAGGATCCGAGAGGGAAGAACGAGCCATTTGATAAATGAAACAAAGTACTTGTATCCAAAAAGGAGAACTGAGATCAGTGCGTGCTCAGACCCCTGCATTTAGCTGTACAAATAAAGTAATGTAGTAAACTGCTTTGGAAGACTCTTACCACTGCAGCTGGAAGCACTTTCCAGGGCTCTCTGGGATGCTCCAAGGAGCAAAATGGCTCTTTTGTCACAACTAGGAGATCACTGGATGAATCAAGCCACCTGGGGATGCAGCAAGGCGCGACCTGCAGATTAAAAGGACAAGAACTGGTTTTGTACCTTAACACTCATTACAATGCTCCCAAATGACTACTTTGTTATTTCGCTTCAAGGGAGAGATAAGCGACAACTATACTTAGGGTTGAGAATAACATTTGGGAGCCTCCAAAACGCTTTCATGTGAAGACTGGAGGGCTTCAACAGGCTGGTCAGAGCCCAGAAGTGGGTCGCAACCCACCCTAAGATGGACTGCGGCAATGCTGCAGCTGCCATTTTGTTTAGAGCCTCAGGTCTGCACAGTTTGAACAGCAGCCAGGGCTAGATGTTCTAGATAGGGGAATTCTCATCACAGACTTGGATGCTGGAGGAGGTGTTTGGTGACGTCCCCCCTTCAACCTTGAACAAGCCCCTTCGGTCTCCCATCCATTCACCCTGCTCTGGCACTCCCTCGATCACTTCCTCTTTCTCTCCCTTCCATAATTGAGCCCACAACAGTTGCCATTCTGCTCTCCATTCCTCTTCTTCTTCCAACTGGGCTGGGAGAAAAGAAGGGACATGATGACACATGTTGATCGACAGCCATTAATTACTAAATGGCTCCATCTCAAAAGGCCTCACAATCTTAACAAAAAGATGCAGAAGGAACACCAACAAATGGCTACTGGAAAAGATGCTATGATGGGCATGAATGCTTATTTTATGTTTACACCCCACCTTTCCACCCACCTCCAACACAAGGTAGTTTACATAACAGACAAGATAAAAACAATAATCAGTACAGTCAAAAGAAGTCAGTGACACTCTAATTAAGAGCGTGAACAAAAAACTCGTCAGACTTCTGCAGAAGACCAGCAAGTAGGTGGCAATCCTAACGGGAGGAGAGAGGCCAGGCGCCACAGTAGAAAAGGCCCTGTGGCAATTTGCCACAAACAGAGCGTCAAAAAGGTTACACTATCCACATCAGGGTCAGCTGTGACGACTGCTTGGGACAAGCAGACTCCCACAGCGTCTGCCGATTAAAAGGTTCTCAGCTAAGGTCCTTTGAAGAACATTTCAAGGCAGCACCTGTGCGTACCTGCCAATGATATCACTGCTCCTGCTGCAGGAGAAGTCCCGGAGCTTGGCTCCTCTTCGACTACACCCCTGGTTCCAGGGCTCAGCCCTGCTCAGATTAAGTACAGCTAAGAGGGGGGAATTAATTTGCAATCACCTCCTTTTAGCCTCGTCACAGAATTGTCACCTCACCATGTCTTGTCACAGACAATGACATGCAAACAGAACAGACTCACAGCCCAATCCTATCCACACTTTCCTGGGAGTAAGCCCCACTGACTCTAATGGGACATAATGTCTAATGTCTAATATGTCTATTTTTGAGTAGACATGCCTAGGATTGGGCTGTCAGACATTTGTGCGGCTCCCAAATTACCGCTGAAGCCGCTTGTGAAAATGACGTCTCCGGTTCCAAAAGCAGGACTAAATTCAGTCCTCCTGGATGTTGACATATAATTCTGAAGGTGTGAACTTGGTGCCTAAGGAGGCAGCATATGTGAAAATAAAGTTTCAGCGCATCTCATGCTTCCTGCATCCCGGTGCATCACTTAACAACCCAAGTTTATTCCTCTGGCACATGCAATTCAAAGGAGGAAAGAGAGAAAAAAAAGTCCATCAGCAAGAGGAAAGCTGGGGAGTTGAGAAGCCATCATCTGGGAAAGAAACAGCCAGGCTCAATATATCAAGTGGGGAAGCAAACATCAGCTCCAGCCCATGAATCCCTCCTGAGTTCAAAGCCATTTCAGCAAATGAAAGCTCTGGAATGGGGCTTAACACCCACCCCCCCAAAGTCGCTATGTGCGTTAAAATGCAACCTGGTAACCCAACCCTGTGTACGTGTGTAGTAGTTGGCATCCTTCAGTCTCGGAAGACTATGGTGTCACGCTCTGAATGGTGGTTCTGGAACAGAGTGTCCTCTCCAGTGCGTGAAGCCTGGGTAAAGTAGGTATGGGGGATAGGCTGTTACCCATGCAGCAAATCCCCCCTCTCCACGTCGCTGAAATTGTCCAGTGGAAAGGCAGAGGCCAATACAGTTGGTTCCAGCGACGTCGCAAGAGTTGCCAGAACGTGACTGTGTTCAGCCATGAACTGCCTCAGGGACTCCAGCTCCGGATTTTGCCTCGAGGTTGACTCCTGAAGCCTTTTTAGTTTAGTTGCAGACTAATGGTCTGAGTCCAGGCAGAGTTAAGCCTGCCCAAGCCGACTCTACCTTCTCCCCTACTGACCTGCCCACATGCTAAAAATTTTTTCAGAAGTCTGCTCAGACTTAGGGCCCAATCCTATCCAACGTTCCAGCACCGGTGCAGCCGCAGTGCAGCCCCAAGGTAAGGGAGCAAGTGTTCCCATACCCTGAGGAGACCTCTGTGACTGCCTCCCCACCATAGGATGCAGTGCACACCCCACTGGCAAGGCTGCACCGGCACTGGAAAATTGAATAGGATTGGGCCCTTAGTCTGCCATTTGGGGTATGGTGGATGGCTCCCAGAGGACAAGGCCTTATCAGTGAGGGCACCCAGACTGTAAAACACCCTTCCTGCGGAGGTTCTTTCCACCCCTTCGCTACTTCTCTTGCTGGGCTAATTTTCAAGCCCTTTTCCCACCTATCCACCTGCATCCTGCTGCAGTTTTCTGCCAACTGTTTTAATTCTGCTGTCAAATTAGCCAGCCATTCTTCCCTGCCTATCTTTTGCTTCGTGCTGGTTGATCGCCAAGCTTTACAAGTTACAATTATTGTTTTAATTATTATTATGGATGTTACCTACTTAGACTGCCGTAGCAATGATTCATTCCAGTTGGCCTACTTTCTGCCTACTTCGATAAAAACAGTAAAATATGGATTTTGTTAATCATCATTTTATGCATCTCCTGCTGTTATGGTCTCTGGCCAATAGGACTGGAAAACTGAATCAGATTTAAAATCAGATTTTTATTGATTTATAAGTCTCCTTACAGACTTTTTAGATCAGAAGGGCTGAGAAACACACAGTACATCTCTTCATCATCTCCAATGGACTTAAGCACAGCCCGTTCTGCATTAGATCAGGCTTTAAATCCCACCGAGTTCAATTAATCAGCAACTGGGTAGGAGCACATAGACTACAAAAGTCTCCTTTAAGTTAGGCTTACAAGGAGGTCCTCTAAAGGTAATAATAATATTGAGCATTTGTATAGAATTTTATGAGCTGGCAAAAAGTCCCATATGGATTATCTTGTTGTAGTCCTTACAACAACCTTGTAAGGGAGTACTAGCAGCGGGCAACTGGGGGAAAACCCTGTACTGGTTCTCCTCTACCTGCCTCCAGTAGCACACTGGCTGCTACTTCTGTCACCAGGGCTGAGGATTTAGGGCAGCCATTTTCAACCACTGTCCCGTGGCACACTGGTGCACCGCTAGTGGTTCACAGGTGTGCCACAGGAGTTTGGGGGAAGGTCATTTGTTAATAGGGCCAATGAGAGATGTGAGCCCCCACTGGCAGCATGGTGTGCCTTGTCAATTATCAAAAACCTGGTGGTGTGCCTTGACCATTTTAGTGCCTTGGCGGTGTGCCGTGAGATGAAATAGGTTGAAAAACACTGGTTTAGGGGTCTGCCAGATCTTGAGTAGACCTTGAGTAAGTATGGGCTCTTGGTCACTATGCAAGCTGACACCACCCCTTGTGGTCACTGTTGTTGGCAACCTTCAGTGTCGAAAGACTATGGTATCGTGCTCTGAATGGTGGTTCTGGCACAGCGTCTAGTGTGGCTGAAAAGGCCGATTCGGGAGTGACAATCCCTTCCACACCGGGAGCAAGTGCAGTCTGTCCCTGGTCTGTCTCCCTGGCTATGGGCCTTCCTTCTTTGCCTCTTAGACTGTTGGCCAAGTGTCTCTTCAAACTGGGAAAGGCCATGCTGCACAGCCTGCCTCCAAGCGGGCCGCTCAGAGGCCAGGGTTTCCCACTTGTTGAGGTCCATTCCTAAGGCCTTCAGATCCCTCTTGCAGATGTCCTTGTATCGCAGCTGTGGTCTACCTGTAGGGCGCTTTCCCTGCACGAGTTCTCCATAGAGGAGATCCTTTGGGATCCGGCCGTCATCCATTCTCACAACATGAGTAAGTATTAAACCCATTTTGCAGATGAAGAAAGAACGAGGCTGAGAGAGAGTGGCTTGCCTTAGGCCACCTAATAAGTTCATGGCACAGGCAAGATTCAAAACTAGGCAAGTCAGGATTTCATGACTCAGTGTCTTAGCCATTGCACAAGACCTGCTCTCATCAGACTTCACCCATGAAAAAAAATATACACAGGCCGCCTGGACCTTGCTCAGAGATAGAACAACAGCACTGCATGCAGAGGACCCATGGTTTGCTTCCTGACATCTCCAGATAGGGCAGGGAAAGACCCCTATCTGACACTCTGGAGAAAGACATCCCATCACAACAGACAAACACTAAGCAGGGTGGACCAATGGCCTGCCTTAGTGCATGGTAGCTTCATATTGTTGGGTGCTTGTGTCCAACTTCCCCAAACAGCAAGAAGTTCCAGGGGGACAGTGTTAATCTGGTTTCGGACTTCCTTTGGAGGAGACATCACTAGAGGCTTCTGGTGATTTTGGAATATATACTTTATACACATATTGGTTTGCACATGGGATGGAGTGAGGTAACACATTCCCACAAGCCACATCAGTTCCATGTGCCTTCTAAGCATGTCTACAATTGCTCGCTATCAGCTCTTCCTCTTGGCTTCCATTCTACTTTCTCTCATAACAAATCCCCCCCCCCCCCAGAATCTACAGTTCACACTGTCTTTGTTTTTCTCAGGGACAAAGAGAAGTGAGTCACCCAACATTCATGCCACAGTCCCTCCTCTTGGGTAGATGTACAGTCTCTCCCATTCAGGACTATCAAGGAGTTGTTAAGAACCATTCAGTAGCCTCTTGGCTTATTCACTTAATCAAAAGCCCCCCCCCCCTTCCCGGTCCTGATCCTCTTCCTGAATACTTAATTTAACACAAAGTGCTCACCAGCTGGAGCTCTAACATACAAGAGGGGCTGATCTGAAATTATAACACCTCAAATTCATTTCCTAATCTCCTGACACTGTTCAGCTATGTGCTTACTTGCCAGGTAAACCAGGTAAGTGGCTGCGTACA
>NC_089833.1:7989357-8079357 GCF_035046505.1 Tiliqua scincoides | reverse complement strand
AGAACGTCTATTTTTATTTGTGGTTTGGCTTTTAGAGCAGATATGGTTGAGGGACCCCCAAGATTAAAAGCAGGCATGCCTAATGATGCTTGTAAACCCATTATGGATTTTGTTTTCCTCTGAAAGCACAAAGACCTGGTTCCGTTTTGCCTTTTTTTAAAAACAGTTATATTTTGCATCCGTTCCTAATTTAGCCTTCTTCCTTGCTGAGGTCCCATATTTTGGCACCATCTCTGATGTTGATGCCAGTCATCCATTAACCACTTGCCCTATCCTTCATGCTGCCCCCGCTGGCACTCTGGCAGCCCACAATGAGCAGCATCGTAACATTTGTAGAGTTGACTCCAAAAATTTTTTCCCCAAGTTATAAATCCACAGAAGAAAATAAAATGAAGTTTTAACAAAAAGGACCTCCGCCAATATGCTAGGTCAGTGTTTCTCAAACTGTTGGTCAGGACCCACCAGGTGGGTTGCGAGCCCATTTCAGGTGGGTCCCATTCATTTCAATATTTTATTTTTAATATGTATTAGACTTGATGCTACCATGGGATGTGACTGCATTTGGGGACATGTTACAGATCTGTACTTTTAACAGGCTACTTGTGGATATGCTTTTAAAAATGATAGTCAATGCGGCTTACTCCCAGGTAACTATGGATAGGATTGCAACCTTTGGAATGTTCCAGGATTTTTTTTTTTTTAAACAGGTCAGCTACTGCTTGAGAAGTTTAGGAGGGTTCTTCTTTAAATAATTTTTAAGCTTACTTGAAAACTTAATTTACTTGCTTGATTTGGTTTTGTCATATGTGGGTCTATTAAAAATGACTCTGCCTGATGATGTCACTTCCAGCCATGACCACTTCCAGGTTGATCCCGACAGATTGACATTCTAAAAAGTGAGTCCCAGTGCTAAAAGATTTGAGAACTGCTGCACTGGGTTTCTACTTATAATCAGCAAAATAGCTTTAGAATGAGCAGCAAGCTGTTTGAGGAAAGCTTTGCCCCTTGATACAGGCGTACAACTTGCACCCAGCTGTTGACTCTGATCAAACAGGTTTTTCAAAAGTACTGAAAACAATACTAAAACCTACAAAACCTGCTTAACAATGCAACAATGGGATGAGCATAAATATCAACCACAGCAATCCTTTTTACAAAAACCACCTTCCACTCTTTGGGAAGGGGGAAAAAAAACTACTGTTAATCTTTATCTCAAACTGATAGGTAGGACTTTGTAGAGGAAAGAAAATGCTCTAAACATTTTATTTTGAAAGATTCATACCCTGCCTCACTTATATCACCCATTGACAGTTAACATGGCACCCGTGGTATGTGCGGAAGGTCATTGTGACAGCTTCTCCCTCAGTCTTCCTATAGCACGACAACAACGATCAACATTAAAGCCTTCTTCTCCTGCCATTTATTTCTAGTTATGAAAGTTATTACACTTCGGCTGCAATCCTAACCTCACTTTCCTGGGAGTAAGTCCCAATGAACACAACAGGACTTACTTCTGAGTAGATCTGGATAGGATTGTGCGCTTCATTACACAATGGACCGCATTTCATCACAGACTCATGGAGAGAGTTCATCAAGCGAGGGCACCAGGATGCAGGTCTCTTGTTATCTGGTGCGCTCCCTGGGGCATTTGGTGGGTCGCTGTGAGATACAGGAAGCTGGACTAGATGGGCCTTTGGCCTGATCCAGTGGGCTGTTCTTATGTTCTTAGAGTTGCAGTAGTTGACCTTTTTTCTTTAGGGCTCCAGAGAGAACCGCATGCTTGGACAACATACAACCTGTACTCATATCATGTTCTTTCTATATATGTATTGATTGCATGGCATTCGCCTTTGAAATGTATCAGTTAACTTCACAGGCAGGTCATGTTATTTGGTGCAGAGTTCAGCTCATTTATGGCTGTCAAAAGGGTTTGTGTTGGTTTGTTTTAATCCATTTTTGTTTAGTTTTATACTGTACTTTCCCTGGGATCTTACATGCTTATGGACTCCTTGACAGACATTGATGTGGAAAGGGTTCCGTGAAGAGAGGAAGTTTGAAAACTCATGGTCCAATTATCTTGACAACCCTCATGCACCAGGCTTATAACTTAAGGAAACAGAAATGTTCCTTATTTTTTTTCCTATACAAGTTCCATTTACTAGCCCAAAATTAATTGCCTGCACCCAAACCTCTCACCCTTCTCTAATTTATCCTGGCAGATTCTGGGTCCAACACAAAAAAAATATCTTCTGTCGTGTCCAGAGGCATCTAAAATTCAAGTTTCCTGATTCTGGGAAATGTCTAGCTGACATTTGATAAGAGAAAAGTCATGTTTTCTTTGCAGAAACAATGAGAAGTGTCAGGTCACAGTAACCCAGGCCAGGCACAATTTTTCCTTTAAAAAAATTACCTCCCAAGTACCTGCTTGGCCCAAGTCTTTCAGCAACTGGAAAAAGTCCACAGCCCTGTTGAGATGCTAAGCCTGGAGCCAACAACCTCACAGTTCTATAACAGGATATTCTACATGTACAGTATTATATTCCCCTTCAGAAGATCTGAGCAAACGAACGTATTCATTAATCAAATCTCTATAACTCTTAACATTCATCATTCTCTACCAGTGTTTCTCAATCTGTGTGTCGGGATCCACTAGATGGGTCGCGAACCAATTTCTGGTGGGTCCCCATTCATTTCAATATTTTGTTTTTAATATATTAGACTTGATGCTGCCATAGTATGTGATTGCATTTGGGGAGTTGTTGCAGATTGATACTTTTAACAGGCTACTCTCCCTCTCTATTTTTTTTTTTAAGAATGATAGTAAATGGGACTTACTCCTGTGTGGGTAGGATTGCAGCCTAGAATTGTTAAAAAAAATTTCCAACTTGATGATGTCACTTACAGTCATGACATAACTTCCAGTGGATCCTGACAGATTCTCATTCTTAGAAGTAGATCTTGGTGCTAAACATTGGACAACCACTGATCTACACACTACGAGAGTTGGCGTAGCATAGTGACTAAGAGACTGTGAGTGCAATCCTAACTTACATTCAGGCCAACACAAGTCCCCGCGCCGGCCTACAAGTGTCGCAAAAGTGCCTTAAAGCGCATTCGCGATGAGTCATGAGCTGGCTAGCCCAGCACAAGGACATGCACCAGATCTGTTCTCAAACTCTTTAGAACTAGTACCCACTTTTTAGAATGAGAAACTGTCAAGACCCACCACAAGTGATGTTATGGCTGGGAAACCTTTTAATACTGCCCTTATGACAAATATCAATTAAGTAAATTATAAGCTTATAATAAGTTTTAAAATTTAAGAATAATAAAGAATCCTCCTAACCTTCCCAAGTAGTACCTGATCTGTTTTTAAAAACATCCCCAAGCAACCCAAAGTCTGCAATCCCACACACACACTTACCCGGGAGTAAGCCCCATTGATTATCATTGTTAAAAGCATATGCATAGTACAGTGGTGCCTCGCAAGACGACATTAATTCGTTCCGCGAGTCGTTTCGTATTGCGAAAATTTCGTCTTGCGAAGCGCGGTTTCCCATAGGAATGCACTGAAATTTAATTAATGCGTTCCTATGGGCAAAAAAAGTCAGAACAAAGTCAAATTTGGTTTACAAAGTGTTTATTAAGTGCTCTTTAAAGGCATACATACTGTACAGAGGATTTCAAAAATTTCAAGCACAAAACTTCAACTTTTTAACCTCCAGGCACAATGCATCCTGGGTATTAACGGTTGTGCGATTTAAAACAAACCAAAACAAAAAAAAAATGCAAAAAAAATTCATCTTGCGAAGCACGGCCATAGAAAAATTCATCTTGTGAGTCACCAAAAAATCGCAAAAACGCTTTCGTCTTGCGAGTTTTTCGTTGCGCAAGGCATTCGTCTTGCGAGGCACCACTGTAGTTGGTTAGAAGTACAGATCTGTAGCATTTCCCCAAAAGCAGTCACATACCAGGGTAGCATCAAGTCTGATACATTAAAAATAAAATATTGAAATGAATGGGAACCCACCTGAAATTGGTTTGCGACTCACCTAGTCAGTCCCCATCCACAGTTTGAGAAACACTGTGCTAGATCCTCTGTGAGCTTTCCACCTGATGTAGCAGGACTGCTCTCATGCAGAAAAAAGAGAGCTCCACGTGGCCAGGCACAGCAGAGGAGGACTGGATCTCAATTCTAAATGACCAGCCAAATACCCTGCACATGCCCGATCTCGTCTGATCTTGGAAGCTAAGCAGGGTCAGGCCTGGTTAGTACTTGGATGGGAGACCGCCTGGGAATACCGGGTGCTGTAGGCTTATACCAGAGTCCTTTCGAGACTGAAGGTTGCCAACCATCTCCCTATACTGAACACTGTAGACAGCAACTGTTACCCTGCACATGCCCGATCTCGTCTGATCTCGGAAGCTAAGCAGGGTCAGGCCTGGTTAGTACTTGGATGGGAGACTGCCTGGGAATACTGGGTGCTGTAGGCTTATACCAGAGTCTTTCGAGACTGAAGGTTGCCAAACCAGCCAAATATTTGGCCATGTGTCAACAGATCAGAACTCAGCATTTGCTTTCTGCACCAGAGACTTGTCTCTGACCTTGCTTCGACGCAGTCATGTCACATAAGGACAGCTCCACCTATCATGAAGGGGATGGACACAGACACCCGCCTGCTGCCTTGCAAAGCCTCCCACAGGCCTCTTGGACCTAACATGAGTCAGAGTGCAATATGTGTATAAGCCATTATTAATAGTATAAGGATGGAGGGAAGGATAGCCCAGCAATACTACCCTGACTGCCGGTCACCAAATCAGAGTTCTGCTGCGGCAGGCGCTAACTGAGCAAAGTCTAATTCACACGATGGGGGCTCTGCTGCTAACTCTTCCCTAAATAAATGCCAAGCATTATTGTTTCCATACGCTCAGGCCCTTACAATTTCATCCCATTTTATCCTTCGGCAAGTCTGAGAAATCAGAGGACTGCCTCATATGTTAAACCATAGCAAACATGGTTTCATCTTGTTGTACACAGACGAAGAAGCGGAGACAAATCTCATACTCCCTGGAGCATGCACACTTATGATGACAGATATACCACTGTTGAACATGCATTAAAAGAAAAAGAAAAAGAGACAGTGGTCTGGGTTCAATCCTAATGAGAAACTGGGTCAACAAGACTTGGAGGGCTGTAGGTTAATGCGATCTCCCCTCATCCTTCAACACACAAGGGAAATCTCATACTTTCATAGTTCTGTGTTACATTCAACCTCAGGAACGGAGGTGTAGGTCGAACCTGAGAACCTGGGTTCAGACATGCCGCACGACTGCTTGGTAATGTCACAAGTACAAGACTTTCCCTTTCACATTGCATGCACAGAATAGAGAAGAGCAGGGAATGGACGAGCTCGCAGCTTTCCAGGGTTCATTCACATAGCAGGGGTAAAAAAAAAAAAGTGTTCAGCTGGAGGCTCAAAGTGCCCAACAGCTTTTGGCAAGTCACTCTCCCAGTTCAGATGTCACAGGAAACCATGGTTGGTTCTTGCACTGCATTAACTCCAGAGAAGGATACAGAATGCAGTCCATGTGAATCTAAAAAGAGAGCATTCCAACAGAGAGACTAATCAAGGAGGCAAGGCCACTCATTCAGATGTCATGGAGAACCATGGTTTTCCATTACGGGAACAAGCCTCAGAGATCTAGAAGCTCGCACGCTCTCCCGCTCCTTCAGGGCCAGCCCAGCCATGTGGTTGCCTGAAGCAGCTACTTCAAGCAGCAAGTGGAAGGGGTAGTAAACTGACCTTGCATCTGCCCCACAGCCCTCCTCCAGTCCACCACCCACCAAGCAGCTCCAGATCCTCTTCAGATGGACAGAGACAGCAGCAGCCCCCCTCTCCTTTTGCTGGCACCACCACCCTCAGCAATCACAGCAATCCTGTTTTGATTGCTCACTTTCACTGGCAGCAGTAGGGCACATGGACACAAATGCACACGCAAAGTACTTTTTATCATTTTAAGAGGGGTTCAGACTAGCAGAGGGAGTGGATTTGCCCCAGTTCAGGCGGCAGTTTCACCCACGCAGCCCTACTCTGCTCTGGGCCAGGGTATCTTAGAGATCGCCTACTCCCATGCAATCCAGCTCGTCCTCTTAGGTCATCAGAGAAGGCCTTTTTACAAGTGCCGCCGTCTAGGGAGGTAGGTAGGGTGGCGGCAAGAAACAGGGCCTTCTCAGTAGTGGCACCAACGCTATGGAACTCCCTTCCCCTTGACTTAAGAATGGCTCCCTCTCTTGAGACTTTTCGGCGAGGCCTGAAGACCCTGCTGTTTAAACAAGCCTTCTGAGTTCTCGGCCTTTTTAACATCTTTTTTAACATCTTTTAATATTTTTTTATAGGCCTGATTCTTTTATGATTTGCTGCTGTTCTATGCTCTTTTTACCTATTTTTTTCTGACTGCTGTTTTTATGACATGTGTTAATATGTTTTTATTTGTTTTAAATTATGCTTTTTAATCTGTTGTAAGCCGCCTTGAGTCCCTTCAGGGAGAAAGGTGGGGTAAAAATAAAGTTACTACTACTACTACTACTACTCCCACTCCCCTTACCTCCCTAGTTCTGTCACAGAACTGCAACACCAACATCCTGCTTTCTTGGTTCCACATCTTGTGTGAAGCCTGGTACTATTTCTAATTCACATTAGGTTTCACATCCTGGTTTGGAAGCTAGAGTTGAAACCACAGTTCCAGGCTTCACACAAGATGTGGAATTGTGATTTTAAAGAAACTAGGATTTCTCCTTGCCTCTGCAGAGAAAGGTCCATGGCTCTCCAGAGCTCATTTCCATTGCAGGACACCATGGTTTCCCATTGCGTCTGAACCAAGTGCCTCACTTGTGGAGGACATTTCTCATTTATAGTGTAAACAGTGTTTCTCAAACTGCGGGACACAAGTCAATTTCAGGTGGGTCGCATAGCACCCAGCTCAGACACCACTGAAGATACCCAGCTGAAAATACTGGAAACAGAGCTGCTGAGCAGGGCAGGCTTCTGGTGGGAGAGAGGTATGGTACTTTGTCCTGAATAGGAGGGAAGATGGGATTCTGAGAAGGTGGGAGGGCTCTATGGTTGGAGAAGGATTCGTGTTCTGCTTTGACTTTCAAGCTATGCAAAATTGCAGCATGCTGTGTAATGCAACCCTGGCTGACTGCGGTTCAGGACTGAAGCTAAATTGATGATGTCACTTCTGACCATGACATCACTTCCCATGACATAACAGTCAATGGCTTCACTTCTAGTGGTTGCCAACAGATTGTCATTCTAAAAAGTAGGTCCCAGTGCTAAAAATGTTCGAGAACCACTGGTAAATTATTGGTCACGGAAACAGAAATTTAAGTATTTTAAGCATATCCCTGCCCTCTTTTTTTTAATTTAAGGTGCACGAAGACTCAGAAGGCTTTTGAAACATTGAAAGGTATTGTACTACTAAGGAGATGGACATACCTGAAAAGATTTGAGAACAATCAAACCAAAATGCCAGGATGAACATTCAAGACCCCCGTCCCACAAGAGTCTGAAACATCCACTATAATTTGTGGATCCACTGCCTGTGCCAGTAAGATCATTTCACTCCACAGGCAATTTTATTTAAAAGGACCAGTTAACCTTTCTCAAAGGGAAAAGGAATAAAGCCATACAAGGAAATAAGATCTCCAACACAGCATACCACAACTGCTGTACCAAAGACTCTACAGCTCTTGCCTGCTCAGCCAAATGGACAAGAAAGATCTTGAGCAGATGCGGACGGGAAGAAGAAGCCGAACAGCAAAAGAGCATTACAAGAGAATTAAGTCATTCTGTTCCATCTGTGTTGTGCTACTCGATTAGCTACTCCAAACAAAACAGGAAAACATCCCCCTTGAAGCCAGCAGATATTTTGCAATGGATAGGCTACAACTTTTTTTCTTTTTTTTTGACGACACAGGAAACTGTTGGAAGAGGTACAAAGAAATTAAAAGTACAGTACCTACTGCAAAAGTACAGTACCTTGCATCTGCTTCTGGATGCAGAACCAGGGAAACCACATTCCACTTTGGGTAGAAGTGTGGCATTTGGAAAAGCCTGCTCTTCCCTTCCAACATGTTGCACAGGCAGATTAAAAGACACACACACACACACTTTTACACATCTCTTGCTCCCTGTTCCTCATTAAACCCGTCAGCTTTGCTCACTTGTTCCGTGATCTCCAGACGGACGAGATGTTCCCCACTGAGTAGCTGGTCCAAAAAAAAAAAAAATCAGGAAGTCTGCCCTCTGCAGAGCCCAGCGAGGGATTCCAATCAAATAGTCCTAATAACTGGAGCAGGGAGAGACACCAGCATTCTCAGAGCTCAATTTGGGAAGTGGGGGGAATAAGATGGAAGATGACAGCCCTGAACCAAAAATACAGCATTGGGAAAACGGTGCTGACCACTGCGGTTGCAAAAAAAAGAAAAAGGAGAGGTTTGGGGGGGGGGAAATTATTTGTCTGCGTTCCTTCAGAGGGAAGCATCTGTAAAATAAACCAAATCACATGCACACCATGAAAGTGGAAGAATTTGCAAGGGGGAAATGCCAAATGGCAGGAGCTCGGGCACATGAAACAGAGAGAATAGCCAGGCTTGCTGGGGGAAGTTGCAGAGGGGGAGGTACTAGAGGGTTTGGAATCATCTCTGGATCTTCATCAACCAA
This sequence comes from Tiliqua scincoides, assembly GCF_035046505.1. Classification (NCBI taxonomy): domain Eukaryota; kingdom Metazoa; phylum Chordata; class Lepidosauria; order Squamata; family Scincidae; genus Tiliqua; species Tiliqua scincoides. The sequence continues at coordinate 8,070,631 of NC_089833.1, read as the reverse complement.
AAAAGAAAAGCAAAAAAAGGATATCGATCAGAGCAAAGAGAGAGAAGCACTCTTGGGCCATTAACTCTGAGCTGCCTGTGCTGTTTCTGAATACGAAACAAGCCTTGAAGGTGAGGAATATCTGGCACCCAGATTTGGCTATAATGCACCACTCTTCCACAGTCTTATCCAGCTACATGGCTTTCACTTGTCAGGATCCCTGCCCCCCCCCAAAAAAGGAAGGGAGGGAGATTTTCTGTTGGAGGGAAAAGTGGAAAATAAGATGTCAACAACTAGGCAACAACTGGAAGGAAAAAGGAAAATGGCATAGCATAAGACCCACAGAATGGCTTTGAGGAAAACCAGCCCCACAGAGAAGAAAATGAGATTGAGACAGTAGGTATCTTCCCTATTGGTCTGTTTCTTAAAGCTCCTAAGTCATACTGTCGGGATGATTAAAGGTAGGGGTCCAGGGTTTGTCCAAGCAGACACAGATCTAGTGCTGACTCCATACCACATGGTGCTCTCCGAAATATACTTCCCAGGGTGCTAACAGCACAACAGTTGGGGGGGTTATTGCTTTGCAACATCAGCCCTGAAGACAACAGCTGATGATCAATGCTTTGAACAGACACCATCACACACAACTGCGAGCATCCAAGGCCAAGAAAGCCATCGCTAATCTACCTCAGCATAACCTTCTGACTGTGTCCCCCTTGCGCATTGCCCTGTTCAGGAAACACATCTCCGGCATCCCTATTTAAGATTTATTTTATTACCACATTAATATCTTGCCCTTCCATTCAGACGGAATGCTCAGGGTGGCACACAATCACTCAAAATAACAGAACCCTAAAACGTTACGACAAATTTAAAGGGGCACCTCCCACCTGAGTCTACACATCCATTAAATGGTCCATCCAGAACTAAATCTGGGACAAACCTAGAAGCCGCTTTCCAGTTCAGCACTAGAACAAATGGAATAATGGAATAAAAATGCCTCTGAGCATACTGAGAGTACATTCCACCATCAAAGCCAACCCCGAGGCCTCTTCCATTATGAGGAAGCCGTCCAGGCTTTGCCAAGATTCCGTTCCAGTTTCTCCTCCCTACCCCCTCCTATAGACTAGGTGCCCCCTGGGCTTTATATTATTTTTCACATGTATACACGGTATCTTTTTCCAATGAGCTCAGGACAGTGTACGTGGCTCCTCTCCTTCCTTTATGTTCACAACAACCCTGCATGGCAAACTAAGCTCATCCTGAGAGACACTGGCCTGAGGTTACCTAGTGCGCATTCATGGGCTAGCTGACTTGAGAATTGGGACACATAACATAAGAGCCCTGCTGGATCAGGACCCAGTCCAGCTTCCTGTTCCCTAAAGTGATCCACCTCTGAGAAGCCCACAGGCAGGGAAGAACAGCAGACCACTCTCCTGCAACTTGTATTCAAGGAGAACACTGCAGCTGAACCCGGACGTATCCACATATCCCTTATGACTAGTTATTGACAGACTTGTCCTCCATGACTTTGTCCAATCCCCTTTGAAAGCCCTCCAAGCTAGAGGCTATCATCACTTCATGAGGCAATGAATTCCACAGACTGATTACGTGCTGATTGAAGAAGTCCCTGCTCAATCTCCTGCCAATCGGTTTCATTGGATTCCTAGTTCTAGTCTTGGGAGGAAAAACATGTGCCACTTCTCTGCAGCACAAATAATTTTGCACCTTTTTTAATGCTAGAGAACCCCAAACACTGCAGCTTTTCCTTCTAAGGAAGGTACCCCCCACCCCTCCAGTCATTTAGGTTGCCCCCCTTTGCACCTTCTCCAGCACCACAATCTCCCTCTTGAGACGTGGCGACCACAGTTGCACACATCTTCCAAATGTAGTGGCACCATAGATTTTTGTACAGTGACAGAAGAACATGAGCAGTCTGATTCTCCATCTCTTCTCTGACACCCTGGCCCAGGTCCTACATTCTGTAACAGCTATCCTCAACCTTTCTCATCTCACAGCACACTGAGAAGGCGCTAAGACTGTCAAGGGACACCCTAAGAACATCAGAAGAGTGCAAAGGCCCATCTAGTTTCCTGGATCTCACAGTGGCCCACCAAATGCCCTGGGGCGCACGCAAGACACAAGAGACCCTAAAACCTATCACTTCTGGGACAAGGCACGCCAAGCTGCCAGTGGGGGCTCACACCACCCAATGGCCCTACGAATAAATGACCCTCTCCCAAATGCAGACAACGTACGGCACACCGGCACAGTGGTTGAGAATCGCTGCTCTAGAACCACACCACCACCCTGCCCTGTCTCTTACCCCAGAGAAAGAGGAGGAACTATGCTCCATGCTGTGGGTTCTGGTTTCAGTTTGGGCAGAAGGCGATACATTCTCCTAAGACAACTGTGCTTCTGAGCCTGTGCAGAGAGAATCTCCCTTTGCTGTCCACCACTTACACCCCACCCAGCCCTGTCTCTTATACCAAAGAAAGAGGAGGGGCGATGCTCAGTGCTGAGGGTTCTGGTTGCAGTTGGAGCAGAACATGATGTGTCCTCCTAAAAAACAACTGTTACTCTGAGCCTGTGCAGAGAGCATCTCCATCTGCCGTCCACCACTAACACCCCACCCAACCCTGTCTCTCTCTCTTACAGCAAAGAAAGAGGAGGGGCGATGCTCAGTGCTGCGGTTGCAGTCAGGGCCAGAAGGCAATGCATCTTCCTAAGAGACAACCATGCCTCTGAGCCTGTGCAGAGAGCATCTCCTTTTGCCACTTACATGCCACCCAGGCCTGTCTCTCTCACACACCAAAGAAAGATGAGGGGCTATGCTCAGTGCTGTGGATTCTGGTTGCAGTTGGAGAAGAACATAATGCATCCTCCTAAGAGACAACCGTGCCTCTGAGCCCATGCAGAGAGCATCTCCCTTTGCCGTCCTACACTTACACACCACCCAGCCCTCTCTCTCTCTCTCTCTCTCTCTCTCTCTCTTACACCAAAGAAAGAGGAGGGGCGATGCTCAGTGCTGCGGTTGCAGCAGTGCTCAGATGCTCAGTGGTGGCCGTTGGGGCAGAAGGCAACGCGTCCTCCTAAGAGACAAGCGTGCCTCTGAGCCTGTGCAGAGAACATCCCCCTTTGCCGTCCTACACTTCCACACCACCCAGCCCTGTCTCTCCCTCTTACACCAAAGAAAGAGGAGGGGCGATGCTCAGTGCTGCGGTTGCAGTTGGGGCAGAAGGCAACGCGTCCTCCCAAGAGACAAGCGTGCCTCTGAGCCTGTGCAGAGAGCATCCCCCTTTGCCGTCCTACACTTCCACACCACCCAGCCCTGTCTCTCCCTCTTACACCAAAGAAAGAGGAGGGGCGATGCTCAGTGCTGCGGGCTCTGGCTGCAGCTGGGGCAGAAGGCAACGCGTCCTCCCGAGAGACAAGCGTGCCTCTGAGCCTGTGCAGAGAGCACCCCCCCTTTGCCGCCTGCCACTTCCAGCCCACCACTTTCAGGAAGCCTCCCATTTGGAAACGACACCCTCCCCACCCCACCCCCGAAGTGGGCAGCGGCAGACCTACCCGGAGGAGGAGAGGCGGCCGGGGGCGGCAGCGGCGCTCACCCGCCTCTCCATCCCGCGCGCTCCGGCAGCCGAGGAGGCTCTGCGGGCACCGGGCGAGCCGGCCAAGGGAGCCACCCAGCCCAGCCTCGCTCCGCCTCCTGGCCGGCCCCGAGCAGTGCTTCGGCAGGGACGCTCGCCGGCCCCGATCCTGCGCTGACCTGCGAGTCGGCGCCCAGTGGAGACGCGCCGCAGCAGCTGCCCTGACTGCATCTGGGGAGCCAGCCCGCGTCCTCTCCAGCCTTTACTCGCGAGTAGGCATGCACCAGGCTAGGGCCGCCGCTGCTGTAGGGTGGGAGGGGGAGAAAAAGATGAAGCCTGCACTGGGCACATACTTACCTGGGAGTAAGACCCAACTGAACCCATATCTGCTCCCTTCTGAGTAGACGTGCCTAGGATTGCGCTTGCAAGGACCCCCATATGGACTGCTAACCTCTGTGGGTCTACTCAGAAGTAAAGCCCATTGAGTTCAGTGGGACTTACTCCCAGGTTAGTGTGTCAGCCTGAGGCATAAAATTATGGAGCAATTTCTCTCCCCCCCCCCCAGTTCTGACCAAAGCTGTTTCTTCCCCCCCCCCCCCAAACATGACATGACATCATTAAGGCTGCAACCCCTATGCGCACTTTCCTGGGAGTAATTTCTATTGGCTTCAATCAATGGGACTTACTTCCAAGTAAACATGCATAGGGAGGGCCTTGTGAAATCTCCAGGACTGCTTTCCCCAGGGAGGTGGGTGCTGGTTCACCCAGCCGATTCCAGGCCAACCCCTGAGGGATTGGCAACTCCTTCTCTCCTTGGGGACTAGAGGAAGGGGTCATCCAGTGAAACCAATCGGTGGGAGATTGAGAGCAGACACGAGGCAGTTCTTATTCGCACCACACATAAATAGTCCATGGGATTCATTAACACAAGTGATGGTCATTGGCTTGGCTGGCTTTCAAAGTCAGTTTCATTGCCATAAGATGTGGCTTGGTTCACTTTCAAAGCTGATAGTTTCCTGAAGGACAGATTCATCAATGGTTACTAATGATGGCTATGCCTTACCTATGAGGTCAGGCGGCGGCGGCAGCAGCAGTGTGGCTCTGAATACCAGTGGCAAGAGAGCAAAGGGGGGGGGTGTCTGCATCCACATCCTGCTTGGAAGCGTCTGGTAAGCCATAGTGGGAAACAGGATGCTAGACTAGATGGGCCCTTGTCCTGTTCCAGCTGGGCTTTTCTTGTGTTCTTAAACCTATGTGTGCAAGCCTTACGTGGCAGCAGGCTCCACTTGGAAGCCCTTCCCCTAACTTCTGAGTAAGAGGGCACAAGCTCTGGTTGAACACTGGTGAGGTAGCAATAGCAAGTAAGCTAAACAGGGCAAGTGGGTGGACAAATTAGGAGAGACTTAAGCTGCAATCTTAAACACACATACTAGAAAATAAGCTCCACTGACCTCAATCAAAACTTACTTCTGAGTCAATATGCCCAGGATTAGAGCATAAGGCTACAATCCGGAACACATGTCCAATTGAAAGTAGTGGGATTCGCTTTTGAGTCGATCTTGCCAACTGAGCTATAAGAGAGCATGGCTGTACAAGTTTATTCAGGAGTGAGTCCCTCTTTTTAATGGGGTTTACTCCTAGGAAAGTGTGCACACACTCGTAGCCTGAAGCTGTGATTCTATGTACACTAACCCAGGTGTAAGCCTTACTGAACAGGATGCAATTTGCTTCTAAGTAAACATCATAGTATTTCACTGTAAGGTTGCAACCCTATGCGCACTTTCCTGGGAGTAAGCCCCACTGAATATACAGTAGTAGGTCTTCTGTGCAAACATGCTTTGGATTGTGCTGTATATAGGATAGGAGCAAGATTCAAAGGGATACTCTTTGGTGCATGTATTTGGGAGGGCCTGTGGCTCAATGAGAGAGCATTTGCTTCACATGGAGAAGATCCTATATTTATGGAGCATATAGCCTCCCTTTCATAGCAACAGCCTTCAAGGCAGCTTGCAGCAGTATTTATACATAATACAATTTTTGAAAGTACAGTTATCTAACAGTAGTAAGACCACAAAATAGGTGCAAGGCAACCTATTAAAAGCAGGACACCCAGCAGGCTCCTCGACAGCAGAGGTCAGAGGTCAGGTGTCAGGACAAAGAAGGTGTCAGGTGCCTGAGTCCACAGTTTGGGTGCCACCACAGAAAAGAGTCTTCCTGTATTAGTCGCCAACATGACCTGAGAAGGTGGAAGCAGCTGAAAGAAGGCCTTTGAAGATCTAAGTTGATGGACAGGTTCATGTGAAACAACATGGTTCTTGAGCTATCCGAGACCATTCAAATGACAACTAATGACAGCCTGATTAGAGGCTCCAGTGCTGCATTCCTTTTGCCCCATCTAAAATCTTCTCCCATCTGTGAAAGCTGGTTATGAGGGAACACCAAGGCTAGTTTGGCTGCCCGCATTCCCAAGGCATCTCATAAGTACTGCTTCATAAGAACATAAGAACAGCCCCACTGGATCAGGCCATAGGCCCATCTAGTCCAGCTTCCTGTATCTCACAGCGGCCCACCAAATGCCCCAGGGAGCACACCAGATAACAAGAGACCTCATCCTGGTGCCCTCCCTTGCATCTGGCATTCTGACATAGCCCATTTCTAAAATCAGGAGGTTGTGCATACACGTCATGGCTTGTACCCCGTAATGGATTTTTCCTCCAGAAACCCGTCCAATCCCCCCTTAAAGGCGTCCAGGCCAGTCGCCATCACCACATCCTGTGGCTTCACCCAGCCTATGGCAATTGCCCTCAGCCTTTTGAAACCCAGCACCCATCTTTAACAATAACCTGCAACAAGGGAGCCACTTTTAAATTTTTAGATGAAAAACACACACAACCATTTTCTTGAAAGGCAGCCAGTTGCAAAGACGTGCCAGCACGTCTGATAGTTGGTGTCTGGTCTTGCACAGAACACTGTGCCGAGGCAGCTCACAAGAAATTGAAAGACAAGTGGCAGTAGAAAAGAGTGAATTTTGGTGGGTACAGTGTTGGATGAACAGATGAGACAAGCTACATCCACCAAAATTCCCTCTACTACTAAGCATTATAGATACAAGAAGTGTCCTCCTCTGCCACTTCTCTCCTCAAGAACAGTTCTGGACAAAAATAGGAAATGGTGATGTCACTGATGTGACCCATCTTAGATTTGGTTGTGACCCAGTTGTGGGTTCTGATGTACTAGCTGAACACCAATTATCTAGGGCTGAACCCTGGTCCAGGCTAAACCTAGGTATGATTCAATCACTCCTCAAAACAATACAGTGCTGAGCAAACAGAAGCCTTTCATCAGAAGCCATACATCTTCTCATCTTACTCCCACCTGGAAGTTGGGAAAAGTCTTGGCAGGTCAGAGGGTGTGACCGATTCAGAGCCCTAAAGCTTTTCCTGGGCTGAGGACCAGCCCACCCATAAGGCCATCTGAGATGGTTGTCTCAGTAGCCTGAAATGGGTTTCCCACCTCTACCCACGCATATAACCCCCACTGCTTCTCTTCCTCCCCTGATTAGAAAAAGAAGGGAATGGAAAGGGGAAGAGGGGAATGGAATGTGCTTTTCTGCATAGAAATTCAGGGCATTTGTCTGGAAGAGTTTGATTAAAACATGTTGATTTTCCAAAATGTCTGGACAAAACCTACGTACTTTGTAGAAGTTTACATAAGAATATAAGAAGAGCCCCACCGGATCAGGCCAAAGGCCCATCTAGTCCAGCTTCCTGAATCTCACAGTGGCCCACCAGATGCTTTAGGGACAATCTGGTGGGCCACTGTGAAATACAGGAAGCTGGACTAGATGGGCCTTCATAGGAAGTTTATAGATCGCCTTTCAGTTTCAAGACGGTTTACGAAGTCATTAAAAAACAGTTTAACTACACAACCAAATACAGAAGCACTGCATTAAGGAACACAGGGCCCAATCATATTTAACTTTCCAGTGCTGATGCAGCCATGCCAATAGGGTATGTGCTGCATCCTGTGGTGGAAGGACAGTCATAGAGGCCTCTTCAATGTAAGGGAACATTGGTTCCTTTACCTTGGGGCTGCATTGCAGCTGCATCAGCACAGGAAAGTTGGTTAGGATTGGTCCACAGTGAGCAGAAACCGGCAAACAGCAACCAGACAACAAAGGCACAGCACGGTTAATTCATAGTCAATGAAATCCAAACGAACCAAGCATCTCTTTACTGCTTGTTTAAAGTGAGCAGCATAGGGGCCAGCCAGGCCCTCGGGAGGAGTGAATTCCATAGTCAGAGAGCTTCAACTGAAAAAGCATTGTCCTAGCCCTTAGCCCGCCACACCTCAATAATCTCAAAGACCATTAAAAGCAAAGGAGGACACCTGTCGGGCTCCTGGACAACAGCAAGGAAGGTGTCAGGTGCATGAGTCCACAGTTTGGCTGCCACCACAGAAAAGAGTACTCCTATTAGTCACCAACGTGACCTGAGAAGGTGGAGGGACAGAGAACAGGGTCTCAAAGGAGGAACGCAGCACGTGGGCAGGTCCACCTTGGACAATGAACAAGATGAAGTGCTACAGAGACAAGTGCATACAGAGAGGCAAAAATGCAGGATGATTCCACGGGCTTCAGAACGGAGGCCCTATTGGACCACAACTCGCAAATTTAGTTATCTGTGGCTTCCAGTGTACATGGGTGTTCCAGGAATGTATCTCCCAAGGATACTGAGGTTCAACCTGTATTTTATATGTAACCTTAGCCAGTGGCATTGCTAGCGGGTGCGAGAAACACCGGGTGATGCTCAAGGGGGTGTGTGACACCACTACTGGCCAAAATTTTAAAAATCTTGGTACATTCAAATAACACCATTTTCAAATAAAGGTATTTCAGTGTTGCTTGTTTCATTGCATTCTGCATGAAATCACATACTGAATGATATATGATTTCACGCAGAATGTAATGAAATAAACGGCATTGAAATAGCTTTATTCTATCAAAAGTTATAGCCAAAAACCCAGCGGGAGCGGGGTGAAGGTGCATTGCCCCAGTGCCTGGGGCACTGCCCTCCCCACTCCATAGTAGGAGGTCCATTGTGGGGGGTGATGCACCATCTGTTGCAAACCTCGTGATGCCACTGCTCTTAGCCTAACCACATTTACCCAAAATTTAAATCTGTGTGCAGTGGAAAGTATGTCCACATGAAAGAGCTCAGGAGGACAAATGTTGGCATTGGTTTTAAGACGCGTTCCTATTTTTAATATTCATGAAACAGTATTATTAGAATCCTCAAATGAGAAAGGAGAAGTATAAACCAATAAAACATATTTTGAGATACTCATTCAAGCAGGCCGATTTGCCCTTCTGTTTTATGTTGTGCTTCGTTTTGGTTGCCGCTCAGCTTTATGCTTCTAAGAACAGTATATGGTCAGGCTGTTTGCTCCAAAATGGCCTGTTTTTATTGCCCAAGCTCCTTTGATTATCCCCTCAATAGACTAGAAACAAATATTTTAAATAAGCTATTACACTGCCAATGAATATTTAAATCATGATCCACTGCTACAGTGTTTCAGCCAATCCACTATTCTCACTGTGCATAAGGCCCTTCTTCCCTTTATAGACCTTTGATTCTGGGTCCCCTTGAATCTTTGGCCCATCCTCTATGTTTGCAGCACCTGCCCGTTCTGTACACAGGATGTTGCTGCCTACAGAGTCAGACCGCTGGCCACCTATCATAGCACTGTCAACACTGACACCAACAGTGGTGGGCCGCTGTGAAATACAGGAAGCTGGTCTAGATGGGCCTATGGCCTGATCCAGTGGGGCTGTTCTTATGTTCTTAACTACAATTCCCAGGAGGCCTTGCAAGTCTTCTTGTTGTCTGGTGTGCTCCCTGGGGCATCTGGTGGGCCGCTGTAAGATACAGGAAGCTGGACCAGATGGGCCTATGGCCTGATCCAGCGGGGCTGTTCTTATGTTCTTAACTATAATTCCCAGGAAGCCTTGCAGGTCTCTTGTTATCTGGTGTGCTCCCTGGGGCATTTGGTGGGCCGCTGTGAGATACAGGAAGCTGGACTAGATGGGCCTATGGCCTGATCCAGTGGGGCTTATGTTCTTATGTTCTTATGACTGGCAGCAGCTCTTAATAATATTTTTTTTCTGCAGATGCCAGGAGTTGAACCTGGGACTTTCTGCGTGTAGTGCATGTGTTCTGCCACGCAACTACAGCCCCTCCCTAAACAGTAGCACAAGTATTTTATGCGAACTGTGATTGGCAGTGGCAAAGTGCAGGAGAGACCTTTGGGGAATCTTGCTTGGCAATGATCCATTAATTGTCATTCTTTGTGATACTGCACTTCCCTGACATAACACTCTGAATAAGCCCTAAGTCTTTACCAGATCAAGCCCAAATAGTTTCTGCATGACTTGTTCTTCCAGTTTGACTTAATTGATTTAGCATCGCACCTTTCTTTAAATGGGTGTAACTCCACATGTGGAGAGACAAATGCAATCATCATAATAATAAGGTACAAAATAAACTTGGACTGTTGAGAGAGTACAATGAGGAGTAGGATTCTTAATGCAACCCTGAGCCGCTGGCAGTATTGCCTCAGTCATGCCATTAAGGTAACCTTAAAGTTCAATGCAGATTGACCTTGAAAACAGACTTTGCTCTATGATCTGAGACATGAAACATCATAGTAAATAATAAAGAATATTCCCCTGGGGGTCGTGGCAGGAGGGTTAATGTTGCCAAATTAGAAGTTTTGTGTTTCCTGACTTCTCCAGAGTTAACAGCTGCAAAACTCCCAGTGTCACCTTTTATTAACAGCAGAAAGAAAGCAAGGGGGGAAAAATGCAAAAGATGAATACAATATAGCTGTTAAGAATGCAGAAATATTCTGCTAAGTGGCACACAGCTGACTGATTTTTATGCACATGCCCCCTCAGAGCGCACTGCAAATATAAATTTGGCGTGCATCTAAAGACAAACTTCAGTGCACAGGTTGATACTGCTAGAATAGTCGATGCCCCAGCACGGTAGGAGCACTACTACTGGAATACAGCCATTTCTCTTTAGCCATAGCTGGCTATCCTCCCAACTACGCAGTTGTCTGTTCTTAACTTTTAAGAACCTTCACGCACTATGAGGTGGCAAACCTGGTTCTGCCCCCTTTTACACTTAATGATGGGGTGCAGTTGAGGAGGGACTCCCAGGACTTCTACAGAAGGCAGAGGTGCAGCTGGGTCATTTGACACTCGAAGCCCATACATTTTTGACACACACACCCCATACGACAAAATTATTTTCAGTACAATCATGGCATGAAATGAGTATTAGCAATGGCCAGAAAATAAACACAGTGAACATTTTTCCACAAGCAGGAGAGGAAAGTCAGTGCCCAACCCTTCTATTGCTCCCTTGCACATAGTACTCAGTGACACACTGCCCCTACATATGGGGGTTCAATGTAGCCATAATGGTTAATAATCACTGATAGACTTATAGTCCACCATTAATGGTTAGAATCAACTCTTAAAGTCATCCAAACCAGTGACCAACAACATCCAAACTTCCCACCAGTTCCCACCACTAGGGGTGGTGTTACCCAGTGCGGTAACTCATTTTGTTACCCCATTAACTTTATTTATTTGTTTAACTATATAACAGTATAACAGTCACCCAACAAATCAGTAACCAACAAAAAAAAACCGCTGACATTGACGCAACTGAATAGTTCTAGTTTTAGCCTTGACACATGGAAACGAGAGCTGACATACTAACACCTTATTGGTCCATGCTGTGTCATAATAACACTTCACTGTCACTTGGAACAATCAGTCTCTTTGGTCAGTTTTGAGTTAAGAAAACCCACTTTTTGTTACATAAGGCAGTTGTGATAACCTTTGATAAAACACTGATAATTCAACTTGTTCTTTTTTTCCATTACAATCTTTAGTAAATTATACATTGACTGATAAATAACATGATGATGTTATTCATTTAAAAAAAAAAAAAGGTTTTCACAATTTTGGCCACTACACACACAGAGAGAGAGAGAGAGAGAGAGAGAGAGACCTCAAGGGTGTCATCTGGGGTGGCTCACCCTCTCCACTCCTTGCTAGTTATGCCACTGAAAGGGGGGGATGTCATTAGCAGGTGTTACCCTTGAAACTTTTTTCAAAGGACTTTAGCTGAAGACCATCAGGCTCAGCAAGAGGCAAACTGAGACATTTGCCTAGGGGCATGAATATATATATAGGCCACTGTCTTTCTCAAGGGCTGCCCGACAGACAGTATATAGCTCATGTTACATTAAGCCTGCAATCTTATGCAAATTTCCAGAGAGAAAGTAAATTGTACTGAACACAGTGGAACTTCCTTCTGAGTAAGCCCGTTAAGCTAGCACTCCAATATACCTTTTATAGTAACCTGGGATACCTTTAAATCCAATTTTTCACACACTTGTTTTGGAACTTCTGCAGCCCTTCTGAAGAGTTTGAGATGAAATGAGCCAGATCTGTCAGTGAAGTATCATACCTTTCAAAGTAGGAATGAATGGCAGGGGAAGAACACATGCTAATGAAGACATATAAGGTTGATTTTTTTAAAGACAGCCTTAAAGGGGCACGGTTATGGTGGTGTCATGACGTCCTTAACTTCAAAATGTACCACTATATCACTGCTTTACTCAGGGACAATCTTTGACAAATGCTCCTGTATAATGCTTTTGCTGACAGACTTCATTTTTAGGTGTAGCCAAAAAATCATCTTATATACAGGCCTTGAAAGCCTGTATGTGAACCTGGCTTTAATCACATGCCATCCATCTACAATACTATCCTGCAGTTCCATGAGCTGGCAGCATTTTCAATGGAAGTGAGTCAGAAATGGTTTGCTCTTTGCAAACATTTCCTAGTGTGTTTTTCTCAAGTTAAAAAAAAAAATTAAAACATAAAGGAAAGCTAGAAAAAAAATTACAAGTCATGAATCTCAAAGCAGAAAAACCCACAAGTGTGGCTACTAATGTATGCACTTTGATGGAGATACAGCTGGCCAGGGAGAATACTGGCTTCATTGTCCCATCACCTAGGAGTTTCTGCTAAACCTGAAGGTATGAGAATCAGGACAACTGAGCAGCCTGTCCTATAATCAGCGTGCTGTCAAAATAGCTTCCCTTGGATTCCCTTACCTGGGAGTAAGTCCCATTGAAAACAATGGCCTTGCTTCTCAGTAGACATGCATGGGATTGCAAGCAAACATTGTGTATCATGGAAGAAGGATTACAGTCCATTGCCTACAGGAAGATCCCAGGTTCAACACCTGCATCTCTAGGATCTGTCTCTAAAATACTGATGAGCCAACACTGATAATATCAGGCTAGACCTGGGGTGTCCAAACCCTGGCTCTGGGGCCATTAATTAATTCATTTTTTTTTCAGCCCTCGACACAGTATCAGAGAGATGATGTGGCCTCTGCCAAGAACTTTGGACACCCCTGGGCTAGACAGATCAATGAACTGATCTAGTCAAAACGGTTGCTTATGTTAAGCATGTTTGGCCATCCATGTAATACGAGGAAGGGAAAATTTCAGGCAAACTTTCAGGCAGAGTGGGTTACTGCCCATAGGAGGCAGCTTTGTATACTCTTATTTCTTACTACAGTTAAACTTATTCTGTTCTTGGTTGTAATTCATATTCATATTTTTTTATATATACACAAACATGCACACACCCCTAGAATTATTTCTCTGTCATTTGGCATAAGTGAAAGCAGAATCAAAACTACCCTTTTTGTCTCATCCCCCAAAAACTTCTGCAGTGCCTCCTTCCAAAAGGACATTTGTAGTATCCTTTGTTTCAATCACATCCAAGCAAGTTTATCAAGCCAAATTATCGTAACTGCAACATTCTTGCACTTAGTCAGACCTGTTTGCATGGTGATGAGCTGAGGGAAGCTGTATGCAGCATACAAAGCCCTAATAAACCCTGCCAGGGCTCCCTGAGTAGGTGGGAAAGGCTGTTCCAGAAGGGCTTGGAAGCAGTGGCATAGGTTATAAGTGTCACCAGGCTCTTCCAGCCAGACAGGACAGCAGTCACTCTCAATTTGGCTAAATGCAGGTGAACAAGAGCAACATACTACAAGAATTCACAACATCAGCAGTACAAAAAGGCTCCCGGTGTAATTATACTGCAGAGAAGCTGGGTGATGTGAAATGCCTTAAAAAAAATACTTAGCAAGGGAATCCACTTATCCTTTGGAACACCTTCCAGACAAAGTAAGGCAAATGTATCTGAGGCTTTTTAGCTTGGAAAAAAGACATATAAGGGAAGACATGATTGAGACCAGGGCTGGCCCACCCAAGACATAAGAACAGCCCCACTGGATCAGGTCATAGGCCCATCTAGTCCAGCTTCCTGTATCTCACAGCGGCCCACCAAATGCCCCAGGGAGCACACCAGATAACAAGAGACCTCGTCCTGGTGCCCTCCCTTGCATCTGGCATTCTGACATAGCCCATTTCTAAAATCAGGAGGATGCATATACACATCATGGCTTGTACCCCGTAATGGATTTTTCCTCCAGAAACTTGTCCAATCCTCTTTTAAAGGCATCCAGGCCAGATGCCGTCACCACATCTTGTGGCAAGGAGTTCCACAGACCAACCACACACTGAGTAAAGAAATATTTTCTCTTGTCTCTTCTTCTAACACTCAATTTAGTGGATGTCCCCTGGTTCTGGTGTTATGTGAGAGTGTAAAGAGCATCTCCCTATCCACTCTGTCCATCCCCTGCATAATTTGTATGTCTCAATCATGTCCCCCCAGGCGTCTCTTTTCTAGGCTGAAGAGGCCCAAACGCCATAGCCTTTCCTCATAAGGAAGGTGCCCCAGCCCAGTAATCATCTTAGTCAAAAGAGATTGAGTAAAAGGCTCACATAGAATTGGTGGAGAGTTGCAAAGGGTGCCCCCACATCCTGCAACTGCCCCCCACTGGCCCACCACTCAGCAAGCCACTTTATTCAGCCCACCGGTCGTCTTCCTGATGATACTGGGTACAGGTATCCACTGACACCAGGGATGCTCTTTAAAAAGATGGGGAAAGTGAAGGAGATGGCTAAAAATAGCTCTGTTCACTACAGCACAGCAAACAGCTGCATTTCCAGGGCTGCAGGCAGTCTTCTGAGCTGCCTGCAGCCTCTTCCTGGTCACGCCAAGGTTCCTCCTTTCATTCAATGTTGCTCCAGACCAGGGGTGTCCAAAGTTTTTGGCAGGAGGGCCACATCATCTCTCTGACACTGTATCGGGGGCCGGGGAAATAAAGAATTAATTTACATTTCAAATTTGAATAAATTTACATAAGTTTACATAAATGAATATATTAAAGATGAACTTATATGGATGAATCAAGGTCTTGCAATAGCTCAAGGCTTATAAGAGGCCTTGCAAAAAGCAAGGCTGACCTTTCCTTAGCTGCTGCTGCTGCATCACAGATGTGAAAGAGCAAGCAGTGAAGGGAGCTCTCATCCCACAGCTCACATGAGAGGTCAAACAGTCACCCTCACACTGAGAGAAGTTGCATTGGGCCAGTGTGGGCTTCAACAAATCTCCGGAGGGCCAGAGGCTCATTGGAGAATGGGGGCTCCCTGAGGGCCGCATTGAGAGGGGGTTTGGGCACCCCTGCTCCAGACAATGCAGTTTGATCAGGGTGACCAAATGTCATAACCGCAAAAGAGGACAAAGCACCCCAAAACAGAGGACATCCAAGAAAAACGTAGGACACGACCACATAAAAGCTAAAAACGCTCGTATGTTCATTTTATGTGGTTAATTTAAACGCTATATTACTTATTAAATTTTAAACTATATTACATATTTATTATGTAGAATTTATTGATTACAAGAAGGCCATCTACAAAACCCCCGCAGATACCAGGGCACACCTGTATTTGCATCCTGGACTATTGAGTCTCGGTCAAATGTGTCCCAGGATATTCGTGTCTGGCGTTATTTTGCACCCCAGTTATTTGCCTCCCACTATAACTGGATAACAAACCCCATGTTATATATCCTAAACCTCCTATCCCAGCCCTAACACCACCTTAGCGTTTTAAAAATAAAAAAGTGCATCTGCTATATACATATATACACATATACATACACACACACATATATATATACACATACACACATACACATATACATATATATGTGTGTGCGCGTGTGTGTGTATATATATGTGTGTGTGTGTATATACACACACATATACATATATATATACATAGTGTTGGCAACCTTCAGTCTCGGAAGACTCTGGTATCGCGCTGTGAAAGGTGGTTCTGGAACAGCGTCTAGTGTGGCTGAAAAGGCCGATTTGGGAGTGACAATCCCTTCCACACTGGGAGCAAGTGCAGTCTGTCCCTGGTCTGTCTCCCTGGCTACAGGCCTTCCTTCTTTGCCTCTTTGCCTCAGTCTGTTGGCCAAGTGTCTCTTCAAACTGGGAAAGGCCATGCTGCACATCCTGCCTCTAAGTGGGATGCTCAGAGGCCAGGGTTTCCCACCTGTTGAGGTCCACTCCTAAGGCCTTCAGATCCTTCTTGCAGATGTCCTTGTATCGCAGCTGTGGTCTACCTGTAGGGCGCTTTCCTTGCACGAGTTCTCCATAGAGGAGATCCTTTGGGATCCGGCCATCATCCATTCTCACGACATATACATATACATATATACATATACATATACTTATACACACACACACACACATACACACACACACATATAATGGGACCTGAATGTCTGGGACACAAAAAGAAAGGCTGCAAATGTCCTAGACTTTTTTTACCAGGATACAGTTGTCCAGGATGGAATGGTCCTGTCAGTCTTTCTGATCACTGAAAGTGACTCTGGATGAAGAAGGAAGCAGGCTGCTACCACCACCGCTTCCTTGCACACCTAACTGCTGAGGAAAGCAACTGTGTGAGTCAGGAGGGACGGTGCAAAGATCTGGAGCCCACTCCCTACCTTGAGGTTTGGTGCCACTTCCTTTCTGCAGGCTGTCTCCTTCAGTTAAGCTCCACTCATCCTATTTATTTCAAACAGGGGAACAGAGAAGTGGCACCAAAGCTCAATGAAAGGGAATTAAGGGTGGGCTCCAGATCACCTCACCCTGCCTCGCCGCCTACCCAGCTGCTACCCACCCAATGGACAATGAAGCGCCAACAGCAGCAGCTTTTCTTTCTTTTTTTTTTGGCTTTCTTCCTCCAGTGCCATTGTCAGCAAGAGCGAAGAGGGTCTGAATCCATGCTACTTCCAGGTTCAGCAACAGTATGCCTGAGAATACCAGCTGCAGGGGAGCCATGGCGGGAGGGGGGCCTGTTTCATCTCCTGCTTGTGGGCTTTCCAGAGGCAGCTGGTGGGCCACTGTGGAAAAGCAGGAAGCTGGGCTAGGTGGGCCTTGGGCCTGATCCAGCACTGGTACTCTTCCATGTTTACATTCTTAATCCAAATGATTTTTGAGCCTGACGGGGCAAACAAAAAAGCATGCGATGACTTCTAAAGTGAAAACACTCTGTGTCATATTCAAAATCGGGGATAAACTTGGAACCCCTCATGACCAAGAACATCAGGATCAGGCAGGAGGAACGTGAAACCTCCCTTGCCCTCAGGCTTCAATGGGGTGCCAGGCACTCTGACAAACTTGGCAGTAAGGCACCTCTTCAGGAAAGCAAAGAATACAAACGGTCCAGTCCTACTCAGGTTGATACAAAGCCAGCATTTTCCCTGGCAAATTAATAATTAGTCATTGTTTGATGGCTCACCAGCACCAATGAGAGAAGGGAGTTTCCAGGGCAGATGATAATCAGTAATAATTGTTTGCTGGATCAAAACATGGGCTAGGTTAATTGAGCAATTTCCAAAGGTGGATCAGAGAACATGGATTTCCAGAACCCTGGAACTGGGTTACCACAGCATGGGGGCGGGATTGGCTGGAGCGGGATAGCAACTGCTAGCAAAGGACAACTGCGTTTAGGATTGCTAGGCGAAGATAGTGACTTCAGGACTGAGGATGAATCCAAAATAACGGATGTATTGCTTTGGGACAACATCAGGCTACGTTATTCATATCCCTGTCTGTCTTTCAAACATCCTTAGGAAAGCTTCCCAGATGTTTGGAGTTAGGAAAATGGAGCCCACATGTGTACTTTTTTTTAATATCAACATGGAAATTTGGGTTTTGATGAGGAAAATGTTATAGTACTTGGAAAAGTAATATATTCTTTACACACACACATAGCTACAATATTATGCCACGTATGACTCATATATTAGCTACCCTATAATTACCATATAAGTATCAGAAATGAGAACTGTCTCCAGAGAGACTTGCATTGCATTTCTTGCAAGTTGCTTGCATTTCACCCTCTTTCCTCCCCTACTTCAGATCATCACTTATGTGGAAGCCAAATCTAACCGCCTGTTTCTAAGAACTTCAGCTGCCTTCATCATCATCATCATCATCTGATGATGATGATGATGATAATGGATGGTGCTGGCCACATGGAAGATACTGGCCTCATGAAAGCTGCACTGACATTATGCCACTGGTAACTACAGCGGGGGTGGCAAAGGAGGAATGTTATCCATCCATGCCCAGTTCACTTTCTCAAATGGGGGCCCTCAATGATTCCTAGCCAGGAATGCTTATGGAGAGCTAGGTAGCAGACAAGAGAGAGTCTTATTTCACTACCACCACTGTAGTTGTCAGTGGTGCATGAAGGAGAAATTGCATCTGTCTGCAGCCCAGTTCCTACCCCTCCAACATGGAGGGGTAGGGGGCACACACATGCATTTGCCAGGATCACGGGAGAGTGCCATTGGCAGGGGTCTTCTGACCCCGGGGTCTACCAAAAGCTTGAGCCACCACTGGAGAATGGGTCTAAAAGGGCAATTCACTACTCATTGTAACGGATAATACAAGTTTCTTTCATTCTCAGTGGACCAACAGCAGCAACAAATTGCATTCTGATGACTGGTGGCTGTCCGCCATGTTCCTCCCCCCCCCCAACTCACAATGCTTCGTGGCATTAACTTCCTGGAGCAATAAAAAAAATGGCAGGCAACAACCTCCAGCCTGAATGCTGTTGCTGGGCCATTGAGAATGAAACTTGCATCCACTGCCACGATAAGGGGAAAAGACCCACCACAGTTCTCATGCCAAGGACTCCCCGCAAACCTAGAACTGTCCATGGTTGTACCAAGAAAATCACAGGCAGAAGGAAGAGTTAGTTAGTTAGTTAACCTTTATTGGCATTATAAATATTAGAGCAGACAACTGACAACAAAGTGGAACAATACAACCGTTATCCACTAGACTAGTTCAGGAAAACTAAATAGAGAAAAAAGAAATAGGGTCTAGAAAGAAAAGGAGCCGGAAGGGACAGCCTTATCCTTTCAGTAAAACAGGTGTTAGATGGAGAAAGGTGACTACAAAAATTTTAAAGAAGATTTTATAGAACTAAAGTCCGGCGTTTTTTGTAATATATAGGCCAGGAAACTAGCCACTGAATACGTCAAGGGAGCAATAGAGTCTTCCAACAACTGGGGAAGGGGTGATACCTGAGGGGGGAAATTAGAAATCCAGGATTCTAAATAAATCCTACGATGGGAGTCATGAGAGGGACAAAAAAGCAAAATATGTAAAAGAGTATCCGGGGTCTCCCCACAGAATAAACATAATCGTTTCTCGCGAGGAACTCGCATGAAACGACCATAATGAACAGCTGAGGGAAATATGTTGAGTCTAGCGAGCATGAAGGCTCTCTTCAGTCTAGGATTAGTGAGGTGAAAAAAATAGTTTGAAGTGGCAACAACAAGTTGAGGAAAAAGACCTAGGGAAAGGGGGGAACAGGTCAAATTAAGAGAATTTTTTAAAGTATTGAATTCAGCTAGGAAAAGGTGGTCTTTGATAATTTTATAAGCTTGAGATAAGTTTAGATCAGCAAGTAATTCTACTGATAGGTTAATGGAGTGGAGTTTAGTTTCCACTATTTTAAACCAAATAAAGATATATGTGTCACTCATTAATTCTGTAATTAAAGAGTCAGGGGAAGGAGATAAATGAATCCTTAACCAAAACTTAAAGGTAAAAAGCCAGGCATAAGTGGAGGGAAGGTGTAAACCAAGTTCTAAAAGAATAGTGGGCAACCGTATAAGATTAGGAATACCTAATATCTTTCTAAAAAAGGAAGAAGCAATATGATCCAAATCCAGAAGGAAGAGTTTGCTTCTCCTAGCTACCTTCCCAGACAGCACTTACCATCTTCCTCTACTCTGTTTTGTACAGATCTGCTGTGAGCCAGGTTGGGTCACTGTGTGTTGGCAACCTTCAGTCTCGAAAGACTATGGTATCGCGCTCTGAATGGTGGTTCTGGAACAGCGTCTAGTGTGGCTGAAAAGGCCAATTCGGGAGTGACAATCCCTTCCACACTGGGAGCAAGTGCAGTCTGTCCCTGGTCTGTCTCCCTGGCTATGGGCCTTCCTTCTTTGTCTCTTAGCCTCAGACTGTTGGCCAAGTGTCTCTTCAAACTGGGAAAGGCACCGCTGGACCGCTCAGAGGCCAGGGTTTCCCACCTGTTGAGGTCCACTCCTAAGGCCTTCAGATCCCTCTTGCAGATGTCCTTGTATCGCAGCTGTGATCATCAGGTTGGGTCATACTGCATCACATTGCATCTAATACTGCAAAGAAGGACTTTGGGATCTGAGGGCATTCCTTCCACCCAGAACAGAGCCTCCCTAAACCAGCGGCATCAATAGGGTTTGCATTTCCCTGGTACAGGAGGCCAGCGTGCCCCACCTATGGTGGACCTCCTTTATGCAGTGGGCGGGGCAACACCCTGGGCAGTGGGCATGGTGATGCACCATTGCCCCACCCCCACTGTTTTTGAGCTATAACTTTTGATAGAATAGAGATATTTCAACACAGCTTGCTTCATTGCATTCTGCGTGAAATTATGCATCGAATGATATATAACATGATGGTATTACTCGAAAATACCAAGATTTAAAATTTTTTGGCAGGTAGTGGTGTCATACAAACCCATGTGCACATCACTCACTGTTTCCTGCACCCCCCTAGCAACGCCACTGTCACCACCACCCCCAACACAGCACCTTATTTTAAGCAATTAAGTCCTTCTCTCAGAAACACAGCAAAAACGTGTCAGACACACACACACTGCTGGTTTGCAAATTAACACAAAAGCAAAACAAGCACTGTTGAAAATTACAACTAGCATGAACGTTTTCAACAGAGAATTACTGCTGGCAGGTTGTTCCTTTATTAAAACATCTCTGGGCATGTGTTCCATTTTAGAGAGGTTCTGGCACCCTGTTGTTTATATAAGCGAAAGGGCTTATATTAGTTTCATTTACGCCTTAGGCCACCTCACCTGCCGTGTGCCAGGGTGATTCAGTGCTCATAGGGGGGCAAACCTTACCCCTGGGCCTTCGAGCATTCGGTCTGCAGTACAGACGTAGTTCATCTGAGCTTACAAACTGTAAGTGTCTGGGTGAGCAGTCAGGAACTCTGCCAAAAAAAAGGGGGGGCGTCCCATTCGTGTACACAAGCTACACAAAATCTACTATCAAATCTCTTCTAAGATCTATGCGCGCAGACTTCACTGGTTCCTCCTGCAGTGCTTCCTGAGCCAGGATCTAATGCTTCATGGGGCTGCCGTGGCACAAACAGAAATCAGAAGCGTTAGGTGCTCATAAAACTCATGGAAGCTCACATGTAAATAGCACAACTCTTCAGTGTATGGGCTGAACTGCGAAAATCACAGACTGGAAAAAGACCCTGGAGAACCATGGCCAATCACTGTAGACAACACTGAACTAGGTCAACCAGTAATAATAATAATATACAGGTATTTCTATACCGCCTTTCTTGGTCCTCAGATTTCTCCTTAGACTTTATTCAAGGAGGTTTACATAGGCAGGCAATTTTTAAATCCCCATAGGGATTTTTACAATTTGAAAGAAGGTTTCTATCTTTCAAGAAACCACAACATTCAGGTGTTTCTTTCTTGATCTGGCCGCACATTCTGGCCTCCATTCTCACATGCTCAGAGCAGATGGAATAGCTCGGCTCAGCTTGTCAGCTGCTTCAAGGTCACACGGTGCCGGTGGCCTCGAACTGGCGACCTTCGGATGTTATCTTCAGGCAAGTGGAGGCTCAGCCCTCTAGACCAGACCTCCAGCCCTCTAGACCAGATCTCCAGCCCAACCAATGGCCTGATAAGGCAACACACTGTACTGCAAGAGTGTGGTCCAAAGGTATGAACCCTTGTGATGGTTATAGGCAACACACACACACACACACACACACACACAAAATCTGCAGCTCACTTGCATTCTCACAGATTACATCATTAAAACTATGCATCAATGGTGCCTCCATTGCATTAAAAACATTAAAATATAAGCACAGATCCTGATGGAGTTGAATAGAGCTGGTCCAAGACCTCCTAACATCTGATGTGGCATGCCAAATATGGCCCCTCTATACCCAATGATGTGCCAGCTTTGCTCTTCCCACTCTACAATGTCTCAGCTCAGCACTGCCCTCCTCTCCACATTTTTCTCTGACCCCCTATTCCTTTTCCAATCCAGACAGTGGAAGTAGAATGAGGAGCAGTGGAGGCAAGCGTGCGATGGGTGTGTGCCCCCCCACCAGTCTGCCGCCTCAGGTAACTGCTTCAGTTGGCCTCATAGATGGGCCGGCCCTGCATGATTTTTTTTTACATATACACTACAAACACCTGATTTTTAATAGTGGATCTGGTGCTACGTGGCTTACAAGCCCTTCCTGGAGAGGAGAACTACCCCCACCCCCTGACACTGCAGCGACACAGACAAGGAACAGACCAGAAGGACCAGGCAAACTTCACCATGTGAAGAGCAACATGAAGGTTTGAGATGTGTTGGGCAGCAACTGCGAGTCGATTTTCAGCTATGCATCTCAGAGAAATGCTTCCTTGAACTTGAGGTTACCAACTGGCAAGGCAGCCACTGTTTTCATTGTGTTCTTTCCTTTGTGTCTCTGAATAAACAAATTTGTTTTTCTTAGAGTGCTTGCAGCCAGGGCGCTTAGTCTGAGTTTGTCACAACTCTTTACAGGGGTTTACACAATGTTATCATCCATGCACTGTCCATCAGTATTTTCTCCATGCTTAAATCGTCACGTTTATTGATGTGGAACACCTGATTTCGATTTTTTTATGAACAGCAGTATACATGATCAGTGACTGCAGAGTTCCACTGCGTTCAGTGAAGCTTACTCTCAGGTAACTGTGTATAAAATTGCAGCATTAATGTAACATGAGCTTCGTACTGACTCTCAGGTAACCCTTGGGTAAGGCAATGGAATAGACCAGGGGTGCCCAAACCCCAGCCCTGGGGCCATATGCGGCCCTCGAGGCCTCTCAATGCGGCCCTCAGGGAGCCCCCAGTCTCCAATGAGCCTCTGGCCCACCAGAGATTTGTTGCAGCCCACACTGGCCCTACACAACTGCTCTCAGCGTGAAGGCAACTGTTTGACCTTTTTGCGTGAGCTGTGGGATGAGGGCTCCCTCCACTGCTTGCTGTTTCATGTCTGTGATGCAGTAACGGCAGCAAAGGAAAGGCCGGCCAGCCTTGCTTTGTGCAAGGCCTTTTATAGACCTTGAGCTATTGCAAGACCTTAATTCATTCATATAAGTTCATCTTTAATATATTCATTTAGGTAAACTTATGTAAATTTATTCAAATTTTAAATATAAATTAATTCTTTCTTTCCCTAGTGTCAGAGAGATGATGTGGCCCTCCTGCCAAAAACTTTGGACACCCCTGGCCTAGACCAGCAATTCCCAAACTCACCATTGCTGCAGGGCACTTGATCCATGGCACCTTACAGCAAGCAAGGAAGAGGAGGCTGCACAGGACCCTATGAGTGCTCTGCGATGTCCTGGGCTGCTGAGCACACAGTTTAGGAACCACTGGCCTAGACACTAATATATGTCCTAGGCAAATTTCTCAGTTTGCCTACTGCTGAGCCTGATGCTGCTTCTCAGTTCAGGCCCTTTGAGAAAGTTTCAAAGGTAGCACCTGAGCAGTCCTGCTGATGACATCATCAGGCACCACCTGCTGTATGAGAAAATCCAGAGCTCCACTTCCTGTCCTCCCCCACATCTGAGAGCGAGCGGCCCAGGGGACCTGGGCCTGGACCTGGTCTGCCAGGGGGGACCAGTTTACATAAATGAATATATTAAAGATGAACTTATATGAATGAATTAAGGTCTTGCAATAGCTCAAGGTCTATAAAAGGTCTTTCCCCTGGGGGCTGGGGATAAGAATAGGCCCTCCGTTTGGCTGTACTTGTCGTAAGAGGCCACTAAACAGCCACCGGGTAGATGGGACTCGTCGGCCTGGGAAGGCAGCTCATCTGAGAGAAGGAAAACTCTGACCCCAAACTTCCACTGCCTTGTGGCTACATCCAGTTATAGAAAAGGCTTCAGGAGTCAACCTCGAGGCCAAATCCGGAGCCAGAGTCCCTGAGGCAGTTCATGGCTGAACACTGTCACGTTCTGGCAATTCCTGCGACGTCGCTGGAACCAACCGTATTGGCTTCTGCCTTTCCATTGGACCATTTCAGCGACGTGGAGAGGGGGGATTTGCTGCATGGGTAACAGTCTATCCTCCATACCTGCTTTCCCCAGGCTTCGCGCACTGGAGACGACACTCTGTTCCAGAACCACCATTCAGAGCGTGACACCATAGTCTTCCGAGACTGAAGGATGCCCACAACTGGTCTGCCAGGCTAACTACTATACAAGACTGCCTCTTCCCAGTATTGGTCTCTCCCCAACAAATGAATATGGAGTAGTAATTTTTCTTGCCAAAGATGTTCTGCCCTCTGGCTACACTTTAGTCCTTTATGAAGGATAATCAACTTATCAGTCCCACTTGCTTTGTGACAAAGAGCCCAGTGAGCAGGAAATTGCCTCCTACCAAGTCAGATTGTCTTTGAAAAAGTAGTAATGTCTGCAAAATGACTGGCAGTGGATCACCAGGGCTCGAGACTGGAGTCTTTTCCAGCCATTCCTGGAGATGCCAGAGATTGAACCAGAGACCCCCCTGCATGCAAGGCATTTACCCTTCAACCAAGCCACAATCCAACCCCCACCCCCAGTTGTTGGGCACCTTATAAGTCAGTCAGTTCAGAACACCAACCACATTTCCAAATGTCAGGCAAACTATTGCCTTTAAGAATAACACATGATCTACCAACCAGTATCACTTCCTGGCCAGATCAGGAAGAGCCTCCTGATCTCATACTTACATGAAGGCAACAATCTTCATGTGACAGGTTATTCTTGCCCCCAAATGCAGCGTTCATAAGAACATAAGAACAGCCCCACTGGATCAGGCCATAGGCCCATCTAATCCAGCTTCCTGTATGTCACATTCTGACATAGCCCATTTCTAAAATCAGGAGGTTGCACATGCACATCATGGCTAGTAACCCATAATTAATTGGAGCAGAATGCCTTAGAGGAGGCTTTGGACCAATTTGCAGTAGTTGAGGATTGTGCACAAAAGACAGCAAGGGGATTAACATAAGAACAGCCCCACTGGATCAAGCCATAGGCCCATCTAGTCCAGCTTCCTGTATCTCACAGCGGCCCACCAAATGCCCCAGGGAGCACACCAGATAACAAGAGACCTGCAAGGCTTCCTGGGAATTGTAGTTAAGAACATAAGAACAGCCCCACTGGATCAGGCCATAGGCCCATCTAGTCCAGCTTCCTGTATCTCACAGCGGCCCACCAAATGCCCCAGGGAGCACACCAGATAACAAGAGACCTCATCCTGGTGCCCTCCCTTGCATCTGGCATTCTGACATAGCCC
The DNA here is from genome assembly GCF_035046505.1 of Tiliqua scincoides. Taxonomy (NCBI): domain Eukaryota; kingdom Metazoa; phylum Chordata; class Lepidosauria; order Squamata; family Scincidae; genus Tiliqua; species Tiliqua scincoides. The sequence continues at coordinate 8,045,113 of NC_089833.1, read as the reverse complement.
ATTTCTAAAGCCCATAAACTCAGCGGTGCCTCATTGTCTTCCAAAACAGATCTCTTGAGATTTTAATGTGGATTTTTTTTTTCCTGGGGGATGATCATGACAATACAGGTCTTGCCTCCCTATCCACGGATTGCGACCCACAGTTTTATCTAATGCAGTATTTCTCAAACTGTGGGTTGGGACCCATTTGGTGGGTCATGAGCCAATTTCAGGTGGGTTCCCATTCATTTCAATATTTTATTTTTAATACATTAGACTTGATGCTCCCATGGTGTGTGACTGCATTTGGGGAAATGTTACAGACCTGTACTTTTAACAGGCTACTATGTATATTCTTTTATCAATGATAGTAAATGGGTAAGTGTGGGTAGGATTGCAGCCTAGGATTGTTAAAAAATTTTCCTGCTTGATGATGTCACTTCTGGTCATGACATCATTTCCAGTGGGTCCCTTCTCATTCTAAAAAGTGGGTCCTGGTGCTAAATGTGTGAGAACCACTGATCTAATGGATAACCCACAGATTCAGCCACACTTGTACCCTCCGAGTGCAACCAGAGCTGCACTCCGGTCGCTGCACCCAACCCTCAGAAGGCTTTCTAAGGCCTAAAAATCATCCCAGTTTTCAGCTGAAAACCGGAAGTGATTATTTTCAGCCCTTAAAAAGCCTTCTGAGGGTCTCTCCAGATGCGACCGGAACACAGCTGTGGCCACGTTCAGAGGTCAACAGGGTGCCTGACCTGTGGATTTGACCATCAGGGGTTCCGGGAATGGAATATGCCGAGGCACAACTGTATTGAGTTTAGCTTGCTGCACACTGATGGGGAGCTGCTCACCAAAGGAATGTTCCCATGCTTTCATTCTGTAGCAAAACCATAAGCCAGCACAGTGGGTAACAGCACACTCCTATGCATGTCTACTCAGAAATAAATCCCATTGCGTTCAAGGGGGTTTACTCCCGGGAAAATGTTATAGGATTGCACCCTAAGAGACTGCAAATCAGGACTTCCCTGTTTTAAGTATTGCCACTCATATATCACTAGATATATGATATATATAGAGAGCATATATAGTGATCTATATAGATATAGATCTAGTGATCTATATATATATATACTCGTAGATCATAGATATAGTGATCTAGATCATATATATCATATATGATACATATGATATCATATATGATGTCTAGATATATCATATATGATCTAGATATATATCATATATCACTAGATCATATATATCATATATCACTAGATATATGATCACCCCCAGTCTATATCACTAGATATATCCCTGTTTTAAGTATTGCCTCTCATATATCACTAGATAGCCTGAAACAAGTCACTCCCTCTCAGCCTCAGTCTTCCCCTTCTGCAATAAGGACGCAATACCTATAAGGCTGTTGCAAGTACAATGTCAAGCAAACTACATGTGAAGTGCTTTACATACTCAGAAATAGGTACACAATTATGTTATCTAAACATTCATGATACAATCACAGCATCAAGTGACAAACTGAACTTGATGCAATGCATGTCATCACTTCTGTAACATTATGGGTGCAATCCTAACCCCTTATGCCAGTGCTTTCCAGCACTGACATCAGGGCAATGCAGCTCCGAGGTAAGGGAACAAACATTCCCTTACTTTGAGGAGGCCTCCGTGAGTGACACCCAACTGCAGGATGCAGCACACGTCCCATTGGCACCGCTATGCCAGTGCTGGAAAGCACTGGCGTAAGGGCTTAGGACTGCCCCCTATGTTGGACTGAATATTATTGGTACTGTATTACGGCCTAATCCTATCCAACTTTCCAGCACTGATGCCCCTGCAATGCAGTCCCAAGGTAAGGGAACAAATGTCCCATCACATTGAGGAGGTCTCCGTGACTGCCTCCCCCAGCAGGATGGAGAATGTTCCCCGTTTGCACAACCACATCAGCAATGCAAAATTGGAAAGGATTGGGCCCTTAATTTCTGAATTTTTAATGGCCATACACTTAAATTTTGTAATGCAGGGAGGTGAGTCCACATCCTGAAGCATGACCTGTGTTTTCTTCAGGCTGATCATCAGTCCAAAATCTTGGCAGGCCTTGCTAAAACGATCCATGAGCTGCTGGAGATCTTTGGCAGAGTGGGTAGTGACAGCTGCATCGTCGGCAAAGAGGAAGTCACGCAGACATTTCAGCTGGACTTTGGACTTTGCTCTCAGTCTGGAGAGGTTGAAGAGCTTTCTGTCTGATCTGGTCCGGAGATAGATGCCTTCTGTTGCAGTTCCAAAGGCCTGCTTCAGCAGGACAGCGAAGAAAATCCCAAACAAGGTTGGTGCAAGAACACAGCCCTGCTTCACTCCGCTTCGGATGTCAAAGGGGTCTGATGTGGAGCCATCGAAGACAACAGTGCCCTTCATGTCCTTGTGGAAGGATCTGATGATGCTGAGGAGCCTGGGTGGACTTCCGATCTTGGGGAGAATCTTGAAGAGGCCGTCTCTGCTGACCAGGTCGAAAGCCTTCGTGAGATCTATGAAGGCTATAAAGAGTGGCTGTCGTTGTTCCCTGCATTTTTCCTGCAGTTGTCTAAGGGAGAATACCATATCAGTGGTGGACCTGTTCGCTCGGAATCCACACTGCGATTCTGGATAGACGCTCTTAGCAAGTACCGGGAGCCTCTTTAGTGCATCTCGGGCAAACAGCTTTCCTATAACACTAAGGAGTGAGATGCCGCGGTAGTTGTTGCAGTCACCCCTGTCACCTTTGTTCTTGTACAGCGTGATGATGTTTGCATCCCTAATGTCTTGAGGTACTCCACCTTCTCTCCAGCAAAGACAGAGGATTTCATGCAGCTCAGTGACGATGATCTCTTTGCAGCACTTTAGGACTTCAGCAGAGATGCTGTCTTTTCCAGGTGCCTTGCCAAAGGCAAGGGAGTCCAGGGCCACGTGAGGTTCTTCTAGGGTTGGTTCACTGGAACTGGAGGTTGTCCATGACTTTGTGTACCTTGGCTCAACGATCTCCGACACTCTTTCTCTCGATACCGAGCTAAACAAGCGCATCGGTAAAGCAGCTACCACGTTTTCCAGACTCACAAAGAGAGTCTGGTCCAACAAGAAGCTGACAGAACATACCAAGATCCAGGTCTACAGAGCTTGCGTCCTGAGTACACTTCTGTACTGCAGCGAGTCATGGACTCTTCGCTCACAACAGGAGAGGAAACTGAATGCTTTCCACATGCGCTGCCTCCGACGCATCCTCGGCATCACCTGGCAGGACAAAGTTCCAAACAACACAGTCCTGGAACGTGCTGGAATCCCTAGCATGTATGCACTGCTGAAACAGAGACGCCTGCGTTGGCTTGGTCATGTTGTGAGAATGGATGATGGCCGGATCCCAAAGGATCTCCTCTATGGAGAACTCGTGCAAGGAAAGCGCCCTACAGGTAGACCACAGCTGCGATACAAGGACATCTGCAAGAGGGATCTGAAGGCCTTAGGAGTGGACCTCAACAGGTGGGAAACCCTGGCCTCTGAGCGGCCCGCTTGGAGGCAGGCTGTGCAGTATGGCCTTTCCCAGTTTGATGAGACACTTGGCCAACAGTCTGAGGCAAAGAGGCAAAGAAGGAAGGCCCATAGCCAGGGAGACAGACCAGGGACAGACTGCACTTGCTCCTGGTGTGGAAGGGATTGTCACTCCCGAATTGGCCTTTTCAGCCACACTAGACGCTGTTCCAGAACCACCATTCAGAGCGCGATACCATAGTCTTTCGAGACTGAAGGTTGCCAACAAAAAAAACATCGGTTTTGAGAGCAGCTTTGTGAACCAATCTGTCTTCCTCTCTCTCTCTCTCTCTCTCTTTTTTAAAAGCAGACTAAACATGCAACACGAATAAACCAACAAGTCCGACATACTGGACTTATGACTTGTGACGCATCATGTTCATTCGTAAGTGTGATGTTTACAGTAGCCTGCATCTAAGACTGGCACTGCATAGATCTATATTTAATACAGTTGCAAACTTGTGTGTCTAGTTTACTTTTGCATGACATATTGCTGTCAATAGGATTGACTCATACATAACTGTGACTACAGAATGGTGCCCTAAAAACATACACCCAAGGCTTTTACTTGCAGCTTCAGTCCAGTTGTTTTAATCAGTGGATAACATAGCTGTTGTTTTAGATTCCGGGGTGAGAGGCAGACTGCTTGCTGCTAAGACCTGCAACAAAATAACATCCATGTCATCCTGGCAGCAAGTCACATTGACCAATATGGAGATTACATCCAAGTAGGCATGTCCTGGATCTCACTATAGGCTTGGAGGTTGGTTCTGAGTCTCCTGAACAGAACTCAGGTCCAAATTTTTTTCTCTCTTGGTGCATTTTTCCGTCTTCCTCTTTCATACAACTGCAGTACTTTCAGTTGTATGAAATGTCCTACCTTGAGAAGGCCAAAGATCTCCAGCAGCTCATGGATCGTTTTAGCAAGGCCTGCCAAGATTTTGGACTGACAATCAGCCTGAACAAACACTGTCCTACCTTGAGAAGGCCTCCATGTCTACCCCCCCCCCCAACTGCAGGATGCAGCACATGCCCCACTGGCACAGCTATGCCAGTGCTGGAAAGTTGGTTAGGATTGCGCCCTTAATCTGAAAATTCTTTCCCTCTGCCCCTGCAGGAAAAGTAACTCCTTGTGGGGAGTCTTCCCTTTATGTTAGACCAGGGGTGCTCAAACCCCAGCCCTGGGGCCACTTCCAGCGCTCAAGGCCTCTCAATGTGGCCATCAGGGAACCCCCAGTCTCCAATGAGCCTCTGGCCCTCTGGAGATTTGTTGGAGCCCGCACTGGCCTGACGCAACTGCTCTCAAAGTGAGGACTGTTTGACCTCTCGCGTGAGCTTTGGGATGAGGGCTCCCTCCACTGCTTGTTGTTTCACGTCTGTGATGCAGTAGCGGCAGCAAAGAAAAGGCCAGCCTTGCTTTGTGCAAGGCCTTGTATAGGCCTTGAGCTATTGCAAGACCTTCATTCATTCATATAAGTTCATCTTTAATATATTCACTTATGTAAACATATGTAAATTTATTCAAATTATAAATGTAAATTAATTCTTTTTTTCCTCTGCCCCCGACAAGTGTCAGAGAGCTGATGTGGCCCTCTTGCCAAAAACTTTGGACACCCCTGTATTAGACTTACCAGGAAGCAAAGTGTTTGGGGGCTTCTTCATCCCCATGAGGTTTCTTTTAGGGCAAGTTTCAACAACCTCCTGCAGCTGCAATCTTACCATCGGGAAGATGGAAACTTTAGAAACAGAGGGGTAGATACGAGCTCACATCACCCAGCAGTAGGTGGAAATTCTAAAATAGATTTTCTAAGGAATTGCCTCACTTAGCAGCTCTCTCATCAGGACTGCACCACATGCTTCCTCAAAGCTTGTTCCGTACTTCTCCGTGGAGAAAATCGGCCTCTTTATCAATCCTGAATATAGAACAAATCCCCCTACAAGATGAAAGTTGTCGATGCCATCCATCTAGCTTTTGGTAGAGCTATCTGTAATGGTCACTTAAGAGTGTTTATAGCTTTTCTTTTGGGCACACACTGTCCTTGATTTGAAAGGATGGTCTGATTTGCCTGGCACGGCTGGGAGCTGAAGAAGGCAGGCTCAGAGCTGAAGGTCAGGGGGAATCTGGTGCAATTTGCTTGATGTGAAAGGAAAGCTTGTCAGATACCAGTGTATTTGTGTCTGCAATTTCAGAGAACGGGGAGCTATTTTAAGAAAAGCATATATTACAACTTGAATGGAACACACCTTAAACACATCTTCCACGTAACTCGGGATAAAATTGCAGAGTTCTGTTCAGCCCAAAGAATAACAAAGGCTCTTCTCATAACATCCAACCAACCCATTTTCCTTGCGCAAGCTCAAAAGCTATCTTTGCTTCCATTCCAATGGTCTCCCTTTCATGATGAATGCATCTCTGCCCAAGAAAATCTCTTTTGAATCCAAGGCCCAACTACATCCAGCATGTCATTTCCTACTGAGGCCAGCTAGGAGTTTCCAGGGAGTCCACAAGCACTGGGCACTTCCTTGGTTATGTCCCCAGCATCGGGCATCTAGAGCACCATTCCCCAAACTGTGGGTCAGGACCCACCAGTGGGTTGCAAGTCAAGTTTTGATGGGCCGCGAGACGATTTTGGAACATAAACATTAAACCAACTTTGCACGCACGGTTGCCTGGTTTGCAAAATAAAATCATTAGCTGGAATGCTAACCTGTGGTATGAGGCCATCTTCATACCCCCAAATTAAAATGTGACATTTTCCAATTTTCTGCAGTAACTGGCATGCCGGAGTTCATGTGTGAAGCTGGTTTCAGCCTTTTGTCTGGCCTTAAAGTCCCTAACTGCACTTCTTGCTTGTCAGTTACTTCTAGGTAACTAGGTAACTGACAACAGCCTTCTAGGTACCCTGGAATGACTGTAAAGGTTTAGGGGAACAGTTCTTGAATGTCATTTCTAGGGAGAGTCTAGCAAATGTCTACACACTCATACTATACATAAGGTCTCTAATAGCCGTGGAAGCACAGGATCCCAATCATTATTAACAATTTATTCTTAATAACATATTCTCTCTCTCTCTCTCTCTCTCTCTCTCTCTCTCTCTCTCTCTCTCTAGTGGGTTGTGATAGATTGTTGTTTTAAAAAGTGGGTCCTGATGCAAAAAAGTTTGGGAAGCACTGATCTAAAGTTATACAGTCTTTTAAAATGGAAATTCAATTCCAGAAAGCCTTAGATTATGATTTCCCCCTTGCTGTCCTCTGTGCCTGAAACTGCCTCATACAGCAATATAAACAAATGGGTCCTCCTACTCTTCCTCTTCCCCAGGGCAGTCCTCCTGCTCCCATCCTTCTTTCACACATCCTTCCTCCTCAGCCTACAGCCTGAGGCAAGGAGCTCAACTGGCATCATAACTGGGCAGACCTTGTCTCTCTTCTAAACAAGTTTAAGTATACAACAGAAACAATCACATATTCTTCCCCCATCTCCATATCCCTCCCCTCCTTCCATCATGTCTATCTAGATCTGTTATATCAGTGGTTGGCAACCTTCAGTCTCGAAAGACTCTGGTATCGCGCTCTGAATGGTGGTTCTGGAACAGCGTCTAGTGTGGCTGAAAAGGCCGATTTGGGAGTGACAATCCCTTCCACACTGGGAGCAAGTGCAGTCTGTCCCTGGTCTGTCTCCCTGGCTGTGGGCCTTCCTTCTTTGCCTCTTTGCCTCAGACTGTTGGCCAAGCGTCTCTTCAAACTGGGAAAGGCCATGCTGCACAGCCTGCCTCCAAGCGGGCCGCTCAGAGGCCAGGGTTTCCCACCTGTTGAGGTCCACTCCTAAGGCCTTCAGATCCCTCTTGCAGATGTCCTTGTATCGCAGCTGTGGTCTACCTGTAGGGCGCTTTCCTTGCACGAGTTCTCCATAGAGGAGATCCTTTGGGATCCGGCCATCAAATTCAAATAAAAACATTAGAGATGGAACTTAGGTGAATGAATAAATGAATGGGCTCAAATGACTATGATTTCTCCAAGCACAAACACAGCCCAAGAAATAAAGCACACACTTAAATGGACCCCCATTCCCCCACCCCACAAGCACAACTCTGGTTGTTTTTGGACAACTGGGCCAGAGGCTCTCAGGGGATCAGAGGCTGACTGCGGGCCGCATCTGGCCCCCGGGCCGGGTTTTGAAGACCCCTGATCTAGACTGTAAGTTTGTCAGGGCAGGGAACTGCCTTTCCATGCTATGTGAAACACCATATACGTGAATGGTGTTAGTCTTATTGTTTTTTGAGCATGCCTAATAGCTATTGATGCCTGTTAACTTGGGTGTACACCCACTGAGTTCTATATGGCTTACTCCCAAGTAAGTGTAAGAAGAATTGCAGCCGAATTCCCCTTCGCATAATTCCGCATTCATCAGGACAATGCCCTAGTCCCAACATCACAAGGCAAGTGTTGGAGTCAGGTTGGAACATCCAGGTGGCGGCTTAATTAAGAGACCTTCTAATGAGCCAACAGATCCAGTAGCACATGTCAAAAATAGCAGAGATCAAAAGGGCTGCTACGTCAGGCCCCGGGGCAGTGCCTTTTTTTACTGGCTTTGGGCTGCTGTTCTTTAATTAATAAATGCTAAACAGTTTAGTTATGTGAATAAATGTACCGGCCAACCCTTGATAGCCCTTGAAAATTAAGGATGGATTCCTAAACACACCTAGTTAGGAGGTCCCACTGAATACAGTGGAACTTACTAATGAGTTGCACAGGATCACTTTCACCAAACAGATACATCCTAGCTAAGCAAATGGCCATCTAGCAACTGTCCATGCTCCTACGAGTAGTATCACACTATTAAACGCAACCAGGAGAGGAAGCACCCATTTATATGGTGGCCAACTTCTTGCCAGTCCCTCCTCCTGTGACTTTAACAGCAGCTAAACTTCAGCCAGTACCAGGTGAACATCTCACAACTTGGAGATAAGATTCTTGCTTATTTTCATGCCACGAAAAGCATAATGTGACTTGGTTTCTGGAATCAAGGTGGTCTTGTAATCATAGGAGCAGGCTAAATCATTTTGGGCTGGTGGCAACCCTATAATGGTGGCAAGTCTGCTATGCAGAGGCTACAGGATTCACAGGTACCCCTGGCAGCTATCTGCTTGCCTGATGACAGGCAGGGGAGCCAGCAGAGAGTGGCAATAAATTTCCTCCATGATCTTCTTAGACGCAGGCTAGAGATGCAAAACCACATGTGGAAATCAGCATTTCCCATGGATGTGATGCATATTTTGCTACAAAATCTATATAGGTTTCTATATCTTTCTCCTCCCTCCACCCCATGGAATAACAAGCCAAGTGCCTTTTCCACTTCTTAATTCATGAATTCAGGGTTGACCATGTAATTTTTGAACGTACAGTTGGAAACTCACATGGTTGTCCAATATCTACGATTTGAGTCCTCGGGGGAGGGGAGGCAAAGGGTGACTGGCAGTGGCAGAGGAGGGTCTGACACAGATTTGCCCATAAAAAAGGAGTGAATGCATGGTTGAAAAATGCAACCAGGATGAACGGTCATGGATGCGACTCCCAGATGCGATTCCCCATGAACGTACCACAAGTTTGATATGAAAGTTATTTCCAGTTGCAATTTTCTTTATTTTCCAGGCTTGGGGAACCCTGCAGAGGTGTCTGCAGGGTTCCCTGCACCCCCCCCCCGACCCCGTCACTGGCTTCAGGTAAGTCTGAAACCTCCCCCCCTTTCCCCAGCACCAGCAGCACGATCATGTTGCTGCAATCACCCCTTTTAAGGGGCCAGACCTAAGTGCTTCCCCTGGCTGGTGGGTCGCAATCCACCAGTTTGGGAACCTCTGTTTTAGATACTGTTGTTGGCAACCTTCAGTCTCGAAAGACTCTGGTATCGCGCTCTGAAAGATGGTTCGGGCACAGCGTCTAGTGTGGCTGAAAAGGCCAATCCGGGAGTGACAATCCCTTCCACACCGGGAGCAAGTGCAGTCTGTCCCTGGTCTGTCTCCCTGGCTATGGGCCTTCCTTCTTTGCCTCTTTAGATACTAGTTTATTTTTAAATTCACTTCCATATGGGTCTTAATTAGAAGTATTAAGTATTGCGGTAGAAAACGACTGCAGCAAAGATGAGAGGATATTAAATATTCGAGATGATTAACGGGCTGGGGCACCTTCCTTACGAAGAAAGGCTACGGCGTTTGGGCCTCTTCAGCCTAGAAAAGAGACGCCTGAGGGGGGACATGATTGAGACATACAAAATTATGCAGGGGATGGACAGAGTGGATAGAGAGATGCTCTTTACACTCTCACATAACACCAGAACTAGGGGACAGCAACTCAAATTGAGTGCTGAGAGAGTTAGAACGGACAAGAGAAAATATTTATTTACACAGCGTGTGGTTGGTCTGTGGAATTCCTTGCCACAGGATGTGTTGACGGCAACTGGCCTGGACGCCTTTAAAAGGGGATTGGACAAGTTTCTGGAGGAAAAATCCATTACGGGGTACAAGCCATGATGTGTATGCGCAACCTCCTGATTTTAGAAATGGGTTATGTCAGAATGCCAGATGCAAGGGAGGGCACCAGGATGAGGTCCCTTGTTATCTGGTGTGCTCCCTGGGGCATTTGGTGGGCCGCTGTGAGATACAGGAAGCTGGACTAGGTGGGCCTGTGGACTGATCCAGTGGGGCTGTTCTTATGTTCTTAACTACAATTCCCAGGAGGCCTTGCAGGTCTCTTGTTACCTGGTGTGCTCCCTGGGCATTTGGTGGGCCGCTGTGAGATACAGGAAGCTGGACTAGATGGGCCTGTGGCCTGATCCAGTGGGGCTGTTCTTATGTTCTTAACTACAATTCCCAGGAGGCCTTGCAGGTCTCTTGTTATTTGGTGTGCTCCCTGGGGCATTTGGTGGGCCGATGTGAGATACAGGAAGCTGGACTAGATGGGCGTATGGCCTGATCCAGTGGGGCTGTTCTTATGTTCTTATGAGATTAAAAAGTGTGCCAGCAATAAAGTTCAAGACCTCCTGGTAACTGAGATGGTGAGCAAAGTACTGCTCTCCCCTGCCACCTGGTGGTGTTCCAGCCTCTGCTCCTCCCTGGATAGGAGGAGAGGATGAAGGGGAGGAGAAGAAGAGAGAGATTCCATCCTACTCCTGTCCTCCACATTTCTTCTTCTACTCCTTTCCCGTCTTTCGTTTCCCATCCAGAGAGTGGGGCGATGAAGAGCCACAGCAATGGAAGCAAATGGGCTGATGGATGTCCCTGCCTGAAGCAACCAGCCTGTACGTGAATGTACTATCTTAGCCAAACTTAGGGCCCAATCCCATTCAATTTTCCAGCGCCAGTGCAGTCCCGAAGTAAGGGAACAAACGCATTGCATCGAAGAGGCCTCCGTGACGGCCCTCCCCCGCAGCAGGATCCAGCGCACACCCCATTGGCTGCATTGGTGCTGGAAATTGGCTGCATTGGCTGCATTGGTGCTTGGATAGGATTGGGCCCTTAGCCATTATATAATGACTGTAGCTATACATAGCTGTGTCACATCTTGTCTGTTCTCAGAAGCTAAGCAGGGTCAGGCCTGGTTAGTACTTGGATGGGAGACCGCCTGGGAATACCGGGTGCTGTAGGCTTATACCAAAGTCTTTCGAGACTGAAGGTTGCCAACCATAAGGGTTGTGGATGCTGTATTAGATCTGACTGTGGGGATGGCCACCAGCCTGATGGTTTTAAAGGGGGTTTACTGGAGATCAGGGAGAAGACCAATGGATGTCAGTTACAATCTCTGGACAGATTATTGACTGTTACCCTGCACCTGCCCGATCTTGTCTGATCTCGGAAGCTAAGCAGGGTCAGGCCTGGTTAGTACTTGGATGGGAGACCACCTGGGAATACTGGATGCTGTAGGCTTATACCATAGTCTTTCGAGACTGAAGGTTACCAACCAGAAATTAGACAATATTTGCAATTATTTTTGAACAAATATTGGCAAATTTTTATTGTCTGTAGGGAAAAAAAAAACTGCCATCTCCCACTGTAGATGTGGATCTTGGGTATATGATTCATATTCTTCAGTGCTGGATGTTCTTCGTAAATTTTGCCATCAAGTATAGGTAGCTAAAATAATATGGGGCATGGAGCAAATCAAAGAGCTCCTCCTGGCCAGGCAGCCTGGAAGAGAAAGACCCTCACTCGGATCAGAACATTTCCTATCGTTCACAGTGAAGCCAGTTAAAACAGGGGTGGAAGGAGGCTCACTTTTTTTTGTACATCAAATGATTTAGAAGTCCCCACTGAAAGGCTCTGCTAACACAACAAGCCCATAAATTCACAATTCAGGTTGGATTCCAGAGATGCTCCAACAGCTGACAGCCATTAAACGCTCATCTGTTCGGATGCGCCGAGCGGAGAGGGAGGTGCTTCATCCAGATGCGCAAAGGGATCTTGGGTTTCAGTCAGGTGTCATGTTAATCCCCAAATATATATGATCCCTCCCTGCATTGCTTCTTCCTGTGGCACAGAAGCCATGCAAGAGCGTGACTCTCTGGCTTCACAACTGCATGCCTGAGAGAGGCAGAGAGGCGTCCTTTCCGCCACAGCTGTAGCAGAGCTGCTGCTGTGGCAGTCTGAGTCTATGGGAATTTTACATCGGCTGAGAAGTCGGCAAATCTCGCCAGACCTCAGAGGAGCTGCCAACCCGTCAGCTTTGCTAGTGAATTATAACAGATGTTCTCCCCCCCCTTCAAAAAAAAAAAATCATGGAAAAGCTCTCTAGAGCTTTCCAATTTTCATTGCCTCTGGGCTCATGCTCTTTTTTCCGCAGACTCTGTTGATCTCTGTGCTAATCTGCACTCCTCCACCCTTGGAAAAAGCACAGCTCCTCCCTCCCCTCCCAGCCCAGAATCTGAAAAGACAGGCCACCTGTCACCGGGTCAAAACACACACACACAGTGCTGGCTTTGAAGGAGGGTTACGTATCGGCACGTCTCCTGGGTTCCTCTCTGGATGTCCTCTTAAAACACCAGGGAGAAGATTTGTGGCTTGATGGCAATGACCAGAGACATCCGTGCATTCAGCCTGAGCACAGCTTGTTCTGCGATAACTGACAGGAACATGAACATGAGGCTGTTGATTTCTGGGTTTATGCCATTTCTATCCCACCTTTCTTGGTGGTATTCCAAGGAGCGTGTGTTTCCAGGAAGCCTCTCACGATGCAATCCTATGCATGTTTACTCAGAAGCACATCCCACCGATTTCAGTGGGACTTTCCCAGGTAAAGCGTGTATAGGATTGCATCCTCATCTAGGCCCGAATTCACCAGGCCCAGACCTGCACACCTTCAGCAAGGTTGCTGCAGTGCTCGCCTTCCAAGCAAGGCTGAGCCCCTCCATGGGGTGGTTGTCACAGGTGGTGACTGGCAGGGTTTGGGGTTTCATAAGAACATAAGAACAGCCCCACTGGATCAGGCCATAGGCCCATCTAGTCCAGCTTCCTGTATCTCACAGCGGCCCACCAAATGCCCCAGGGAGCACACCAGATAACAAGAGACCTCATCCTGGTGCCCTCCCTTGCATCTGGCATTCTGACATAACCCATTTCTAAAATCAGGAGGTTGCGCATACACATCATGGCTTGTACCCCGTAATGGATTTTTCCTCCAGAAACTTGTCCAATTCCCTTTTAAAGGCATCCAGGTTAGATGCCATCACCACATCCTGTGGCAAGGAGTTCCACAGACCAACCACACGCTGAGTAAAGAAATATTTTCTCTTGTCTGTTCTAACTCTCCCAACACTCAATTTGAGTGGATGTCCCCTGGTTCTGGTGTTATGTGAGAGTGTAAAGAGCATCTCCCTATCCACTCTGTCCATCCCCTGCATAATTCATCAGCCCACCTCCTTTGTCCTCCATCTCCACTTCTGTGTCACTGCCACTCCTGCTCCCCTTCTTGTGCTTACAGTATATGAAGAGGACAGCAGAGGAGTGGAAGAACGGAGAAAAGGAAAAAAAATTGGCAAGAGCATCTTCCTGGAGGTGCTCCAGATCAGGGGTCTCCAAACCCCAGCCCGGGGGCCAGATGCGGCCCATGGCAAGGCACTATCTGGCCCGTGGCCTCCCTCTTGTTCCCTGAAAGCCTCTGGCCCACTCAACTGCACGTGACCAGAACTGTGCTCTGGTTGTGTCTGGAGGGTGTTCTGAGGGCCAGAGAGGTTGAATGAATGAGCCCATTCATTCATTCATTCACTCATCTAAGTTCCATCTCTAATTTATTTATTTAAATTTTATATTTCAATTATTTTTCTGGCTCTCAACACCACGCCAGATATTTGATGCGGCCCTCTGGCCAAAAAGTTTGGAGACCACCTTGCCTTCCATTCTTCCTCTTTCAGTCCACCCCCCTCCTTTTCCAATACAGTGCATCAGGGATAATGGTGTAGTGCTCTTTATAAGCTGCCACTGAGCCAGGGGGGTTAACAGAGGAGGAGGGCATTTGGCAGCCTTCCTCAGGCACCCAAAGGTCCTAGGTTGCTCCTGCTTCTAAGCATAGCCCCTAGCCCTGTCGTAGGACTGGTGTTCACACTGATGCTGCTTCTGGCAGCTTTTTTCCCCCCTTAGGGTAAAGCCCATAACAAACCCTCAATCTGGGGGATGCAAGAAAAAAGTGGATCAGCCTATAGGGAAACTAGCACAAAACCAGGTAGACCTGCAAAGTACAAGCCACAGGTCATGGGGTGCAGCTAGACTCCCATAAAAGCTTTCAGATCAGGAGTAATGCATAGTTGTTGTGGCTGGGGATGAGCTGCCTTTGCTTTGAGGTCAAGCCCGGCGTCTTGGCTGTTTGCAGATAAAGTGAGGCAGCCCTACAGGGCTGAGTTTCCTTTGGAAGACAGAGCGCACTGGAGCCTTTCAAATATTTGTTTTATTTACAGATATGCAAGCTGAGCGTAGCAGAAGCAAACAGCAGGCTGCCAATCTACAACCCTGCATCAAGAGTTCCAGGCAGAGGCTGCGCGTCCCAAGATGCTTCACCTCCGGTCACCTTGCAGCTCCGAAAGGATCTGCCCAATTCTCTCTCAGTTCAAGCAGTCTGGCGACAAGCAGTTTCCCTGCCCCTTAACTGGAGGGGGAGTTCTCCAAGCTTTGGCAGGCCTTACATCCCAAAAGTTGTAAAGGTGCTTCCTATTGCCACACGAACAAGAGATCTCTGAAGGACTGTCTGTTCCTAAGATCTCCATCTGAGAGGCTGGGGGTGGGGGGAAGGAGTGGAACCATGGAGAGCTGCCCTATAAGCCAGTGCCACAGAATTAGAGGAGGTGGTGGTTAGGGAGCCACCATTATACTTCTCCAGTCCAGGCTGGCCTGCATCCTTGGGCGCTGTGATGACCCCCTTGGGGGGAAGGCCCCAGAGGAGCACTCTCCACTCTCAGCCTCAACCACCCACCTCAACCTTGGCCAGCAGCTACAGCATTTCAACTTTCTATGAATGTACAATGTTGCCGTCTCTCGAAATACAGTCAGGCCTAAGAAGTGACCCACCTTCTTCCCAGTGCCTCCCAACAAAGAGTTGCCTCTGCAGGTGTCCCAAGGCTAGTCTCATACTAAGCTGAGAGGCCAAGAAGTTTGGAATGAACAGGTGCGCAGAACACAGGCATCTATTTGCAACCCCCTCATCTTCCAGGAGTCACCGAGTACTTTGCTATCCCCCCCTCCCTCCCAACACTTCCCACTGCGAAAGAGGCAAGGCCTGCAGTCAGGTCCCAGGGCTTGGCTTCGATTTTCAATTCAGGCTTAATAAACAAAGATTACTGGCTCAGAACTGCAAGGACACCGTAATCTGCAACAAACCGTGGAGAGGCCAAGCCAAATTTGGGGCAGGACCAGACAAGACGGCAGGGGGGACAAAGTCTTCTATGCTGCACAGACACAAAGCAAGGTGAAACAGATTGTGGAGATATTCCTTCTGCCCAGCTGAACTAAATTGTGGGAAGGATATGAATAACCGTCTTAAAAAATCAAGTACTTTTAACGAGATCCAATTTTGTCCCAGTTTTCTTCCTTCTCCGAAGAACTTTGAGAGCCTTGGAGCAGGTGGGAACGGCAGCTGAACAAGCCATTCCTCCCTCCCCCAGAAGCCAATGCAGCCAGGTAGCAGGACATTTGAAAACATGGAACTGGTCTCTGGGCAGGGGACAAAGTGCCTGAGTTGAGCTGACATTCCCTCTGCCTTCCCTCCTTCCCCCAGTCCAAAGACTAATGTGCAAAGACTAACCCCTGCTAATTGGGTAAGAGGCACTTTTTCAAGTGGGTGCTCCTTTTTTTAGCAGGGGGAGAGTAACTGGCCCATCTCACCCCAGCACTGTCTGGTCTAGTGGCTGTCTGCTGGTATTCCTTGGCATCTTTTTAGATTGTGAGCCCTTTTGGGACAGGGAGCCATTTAGTTATTTGATTTTTCTCTGTAACCCGCTTTGTGAACTTTTTGTTGAAAAGCGGTATATAAATACTGTTAATGTGGTGGTGGACAAACAGACAGGCAAGCAGAAGGGACTTTCCCTCTCACCCTTCCTACCCTGGCCACATTTTGCCTGTCCTGTTGCCACCAGGGGTGGTCCAAGGCAGTGGTCCAAGGTGCAGTGAGGTCCAAGGCTGGGGAGGCCCAGCATGTAGAGCTCCTGGGTGACGTCACACCACATGGCATTTGGGAGCTACCCAGAAACCCAAGCACTTGTGCAGTCAGAGCTGCAGAATGCCACGGCTCTAGTCTCTTGCAGAGACTCTTGACAATCTCCGACAGACTCTTGGAGAGACTGTAGCTTAAGGCAGCGGCTTCTCAGCCTCCCTAGTGATTGTGCAACCACACAGAAACCGAATGGAGCATGTGCACGTGCTCGGGGAGGCTGAGCTGACGGGACAGGGGAGGTTCTGCCTACCTTGACCGCATGTCCCTGCCATACCCAGGACCCAGGGAAATGGGGAGGGAGCAAGTGGCTGGCGTGGCATGCGCAGTTTGCATGTACAAGTATATACATGGGGGCTGAGTACACTTCTGTACTGCAGTAAGTCATGGACTCTTCGCTCACAACAGGAGAGGAAACTGAACGCTTTCCACATGCGCTGCCTCTGACGCATCCTCGGCATCACCTGGCAGGACAAAGTTCCTAACAACACAGTCCTGGAACAAGCTGGAATCCCCAGCATGTGTGCACTGCTGAAACAGAGACACCTTTGTTGGCTTGGTCATGTCTTGAGAATGGGCGATGGCCGGATCCCAAAGGATCTCCTCTATGGAGAACTCGTGCAGGGAAAGCGCCCTACAGGTAGACCACAGCTGCGATACAAGGACATCTGCAAGAGGGATCTGAAGGCCTTAGGAGTGGACCTCAACAAGTGGGAAACCCTGGCCTCAGAGCGGCCCGCTTGGAGGCAGGCTGTGCAACATGGCATTTCCCAGTTTGAAGAGACACTTGGCCAACAGTCTGAGGCTAAGAGGCAAAGAAGGAAGGCCCATAGCCAGGGAGACAGACCAGGGACAGGCTGCACTTGCTCCCAGCGTGGAAGGGATTGTCACTCCCGAATTGGCCTTTTCAGCCACACCAGACGCTGTTCCAGAACCACCATTCAGAGCGCGATACCAGAGTCTTTCGAGACTGAAGGTTGCCAACAACAACAACATGGGGGCTCCAAACCAGACCTGGTAAATGACTGCATTTACCAAACTGTGCTGGTAAATGCAAAGGGCTGGAGCTCCTGCAGCTGTGCACATGGGGGGGGGGTGTGTGTGATCAGGATTGGTAGGGAAGTGAATCTACCATGATTGATCTTCTCAGTGAGGAACCCCCATAAGCTTCCTCAGAACTCCAGCAGTTCCCTGGAATACAGCTTGGACAGACTGCTCATAACTATTCATTTAGGAGATGTCTAGAGACTGGGTTCATAACCCTAAAGAGGCCGTTGCCCTGAAGCTCATAAATTAAGTTCTTGCCAACAAAGGCCAAGGCTGCAGTAAAACAATTTGCTTTTTACAAGTGTCACAGTACCGTGCAAGACAAGCTAAAAAAGAAATTGTGTGCTTATTGCTCTCCAATTGCAGCGAATTTTTCATTTGCAAGATATATCACTGGCTGTGCCTGTTAATAACTGGTTGCTGAGTCTGTTTCAGGCTTCCAGTCCCCCGATAGTTACCACTCGGATATACGTTGCACAGGCTGCGGTATTGTGTAGACAAACCATGAATCAATGTTGTCTCACAATATTGCCTGCTTGTCATTTTTAAGTGAGCTTTTTAGGATTTGTGCTAAGCGACAGCAACCTGAATTTTTATCAATGAGTGGCATGAAGAAATAAGAACGGTTGCCATGGTCTCTGGGTTGCTTAGCATCCAGTTTTGCTCTGGGCTCCTGATCTTTACCACCACCACCACCACCACCACACACACAAAAAAATGGAGTATAGTACATCATCTGAAAGCTGGGCTTCTGTCAGACAAGCACCTGAGGACATCAGCTGAGCAAAGACTGCAGGACCACAGTTTATAATGACAGAATGGTTTGTGGGAGGACTAATTTTGCTTCCTTGTTCCTGCATTTTCTCAGAGATATTTACTCATAGCTACTAGAAAAGCAAATACAGAGTAAATCCAAACAAGAGCGTTCCCGAGCAAGACATACATTAAAACCACAAAGGACTTCCTAGTGCCCCACTTTACTTTCTGCTATATAAGGGAATAGCTGCCATTGGCACCCAGAGGAGATGTAAAGCAGATTTGCCCTTATTACGACTGATTACATTTTCAACCTGCCTTTCCTCCAAGGGACTCAAGGAGGTATACATGGTGTTCTCTCTGTCTCTCTCTCTCTCTCACATACACACTCCTAAATGTCAGTTAATCCTCACAAAAAGCCTTGGAGGAGCCAATTGAATGCTCCAGGACAGTGGTTCTCAAACTTTTGAGCATCGGGACCCACGTTTTAGAAAGATAATCTGTCACCAAAAGTGATGTCGTGGCCATAAGTGACATCATCAAGGTGAAAAAATTTTTAACACCCCCATACAATATATGGTTGGCAACCTTCAGTCTCAAAAGACTATGGTATAAGCCTACAGCACTTGGTATTCCCTGGCGGTCTCCCATCCAAGTATTAACCAGGCCTGACCCTGCTTAGCTTCCGAGATCAGACAAGATCAGGCATGGAAAGACTATGGTATAAGCCTATAGCACTGGGTATTCCCTGGCGGTCTCCCATCCAAGTATTAACCAGGCCTGACGCTGCTTAGCTTCCGAGATCAGATGAGAACAGGCATGTGCAGGGTAACAGCTGCATACAGTAAAAAAATCAAATTAAGTAAGTAAATTAAAAGTTTACAAAAAGCATAAGATTTAAAATTTATTTAAAATTAAGAAGAACCTTCCTAACCCTCCAAGCAGTGGTTGATCTGTTTTAAAAATTTCTCCAAACAACCCAAAGGCTGCAATCCTATCCACACTTAGCTGGGACTAAGCCCCAGTTACTATCATTGTTAAAAGTATATACATAGCAGCCTGTTCAAAGTACAGTTCTGCAACATTTCCTCCGATATAGTCACATACCATGCTACCATCAAGTCTTAATACAGGTGTGCCCCTTTCTACCCGGAACCCCCTCCACCCGCAGATAGCTGAAACCTGGATAGCTGTAGATAAGGGCAAATGCCTGAACCCTCTGCAGAAGGAGCTGTGCTCCCTCACCACCAAAGGGGTTTCTGAGCCCCACATCCATCCGCCGCTTCAGTGGGGCTCAGAATGGCCATTTTCAGTCAAAAAACAGCACTTCCAGTTTTCAGTCAAAAACTGGAAGTGATGTTTTTATGCCCATCCTAAAGGCATTAGGAGAACTGGGGAAGCCCCGGAGGGGTGCTCCCAAGGGGCCCACCTCCCCAGTCCTCCTCATGCCTTTTATGGGCATAAAAACATGACTTCCAGTTTTTGGAATATGTGTAAAAAAAAGTGTGTAAAATAAATCAACACCACTAAAAAACCCTGGCAATTCTTCCAAACCAGCTCATAACTGACAGCAAAACAGACCCATATTCTTCTTAAGACAAATAATTTTTGTAGCAAAGAAAGATCAGAATTAAATTCCAAATCTGTCCCCTTCACATTACCACAATCAGAAGTTTATTTGGGTTGCAGGAGGATAGAATAACCTGCCATATCTTTAATTATATCAAGAATATACCCCAGTAGAGCAGTATTTTGCAAACTGTGGGTCGGGACCCACTAGGTGGGTGGCGAGCCAATTTCAGGTGAGTCCCCATTCATTTCAATATTTTATTTTTAATATATTAGACTTGGTGCTACCATGGTATATGACTGCATTTGGGGAAATGTTACAAACCTGTACTTTTGACAGGCTACTGTGAAGATGCTTTTAACAATGATAGTAAATGGGACTTACTCCTGCGTAAGTGTGGGTAGGATTGCAGCCTAGGACTGTCAAAAATTTTCCTGCTTGATGACGTCACTTCCGGTCATGACATCACTTCTGGTGGGTCCTGACAGACTCTCATTCTAAAAAGTGGGTCCCAGTGCTAAATGTGTGAGAACCACTGCAGTAGGGTATTCCAGTTATCCTCCCCCCGAAAAGCATCCGTCTTTGGGGTATAACACTTCCAAAGTGAGCCACTAATCTTTAGTTTTTTTGTCTTCAGTGTCTGGGGTCTTTCCCTCTCCCCATTTCATGAATTTTATTTATTTACAAAGTCTCTACAAGGCTCTGCTCTTGTTTCTGTAAGTAATGGATCTGCTGTTAAGCAGCCTTCTTAACTAAGAGCTGTGTAAGTGTTTCTAATAAAATCCATAAATGCCTAAATCAGGCAGTTTATTTGATAGCAATAGGATCTCATTTTCCATGAATCTCACTTAAGCACCCTTGTCATCTAGAGACTACCTCTCAGTACTTTTCAGTATTAGGTTATGTTAGATAGTAGAAGTGGGCCATCTGCTGGGTGGTTTTAGAATTGCAACCCACAGTATTGAATTTCAGTATTTTGGCTAGACTCTGGTTGCACTTTTTTTGCTGAACTATCTAACCTGATCTAGGCTGAAAGACATAGCACCACCACCACAAAAAATGGGTGTGGTGTCACCCACACAGAAAAAACACCCTCACCCCACAGTGCTAGGCATGTTTACTCAGAAGTCCTACTGCAGGGGTGCTCAAACTTTCAACTTTAGGGATGCTGGACCTTTAACAAGTGTATAGAAGAGAGAATTTCAGCAGGTGTAGCTTGTTATCTGTGGGATGACAAGTTGCACCTGCTGCAATTCTCTCTTCTATACACTTGTTAAAGGTCCAGCATCCCTAAAGTTGAAAGTTTGAGTACCCCTGTCCTACTGTCTTCAGCGAGGCTGTAGTCCTATCCACATTTTTCTGAGAGTAAGTTCCACTGAATACATTCTGAGTACACACACACAAAGGCTTGTGCTGTAAGCATGTTTAGGACACTAGCCTTACAGTGCAAGCCTATGTACATATACTCAAAAATAAATCCAATTGAGTTTAATGGGACTTACTCTCAGGTTAGTGTAGATAGGATTGCAACCCAAGTGTAAATCATACCTATAAGTTTGTTTCCAGTTAGTAAGAAAGGATTATAGCCTAAGCCTTACTGAACACAGTGGGCTTACTTCCAAGTAAAATAACCAACAGTTTTCAAACACCTCTAATCATACATATATGTTGGAAACCTGTATCATTCTCTCTAGAAATGGAATATAATTAAAGTCCAGTTTACCTATGTCAGATGCCATTGAAGTATCACTCCATCGTGCCTTGGGTAAGGAGATCTGGGCAGGCAGGACACCAAAGGCCATGAAGCAGAAAAACACCAGCAGACAGGCCAAGAGCAGGAACCAGGTTGCAGAAAACTAGGAGGAGGAAGCACAGGCTAATCTGAGATAAAATACCATGCAAAAAGCCAGGGAGACAGACACAAGGATTTTATAAAGCCTTGGGTCAACTGATGATAACTAGGCTGAGTGGGAAGTGTCCTGCATAGCATTTCAACTCCCAAAAAGCAGTCTACAAAGCATCAGTCCCTCCATCTAGGGCTGACTGAAGCCCTCAGCTGTGTCAGTCCTAAAAGGGCCCACCTCATAATATTACCCCAAAAAGTATACAGCAGTGGTTCTCATGATCTACCTAGTGGGTCCCAACCCACAGTTTGAGAAACACTGGACAGTATTAGTTTAACAGAGAGGACCCAAAAAAAGTTGAAATGCTCAAAGCTTTATATTTCCACATAGTCATAGACAAAGGTATAATGACTCATTAAATATCTTTCACTAAGCCTGTTTGCATTGCAAAGCCCTTTTAAAATATTTGATTGCCTTAACAATTAACATAACCATTAACAATTAACATAACATTAACACAACCTCCACAGCATCAGTGTGAGGTCCTATGCCAGTGATTTTCAACCTTTTTCATCTTGCGGCACACTGCCAAGGCACTAAAATGGTCAAGGCACACCATCAGCTTTTTGATAATTGACAAGGCACACTGTGCTGTCAATGGGGGCTCACATCCCCTAATGGTCCTATTGATAAATGACCCTCTCCCAAATTCCCGTGGCACACCTGGGGACCATTCGCAGCACACCAGTGTGCCATGCCACGGTGGTTGAAAATGCCTGCCCTATGCTGTAGTTAGATTGTGCATTAATCTGGCCTTGCCTACAGCTTAAAGGGCCAGGATGTGGGTGGTGTAAGAGGCTGTGGAGACAGGGCTGCTAGATGGTCTGGCCAGAGAAGGGTTGTCGGCTCTCATCAAAACTAATTCTGGATATTTTGTTCCCAATGTGGTGTCATGTTGGAAAATTCTGAAGATGCTGTGAAAATCTGCAGGGTTGCTTTCACCTGGAATTTGATGATTAAATCCTGGAAAGTTTGCTATCCCCACCCCACAAATACCTTCTGTTTACATCTTAAGGCATGCTGCTACTTACACCCTGTGGCTGAAGCACAGACATTAAGGGGTGGGGGAGGAATTCTTCTAAGCAGAACCTTTTCCATGTAAGAGGCCTTTTGCTCCCCTCGGAAGCTCAAGGTTGAAGCCTCCACATGTGCTTGATTGAACATATCCTCAGTTCAACCAAGCAAGCAGTTGGTTAACTTGTTTACTCATTGCACTAACAGTGCAGGGAGCTTAACTCATTCCTGCTCATTGCATAAAATGAGCTGGTCACAGTGTGGCTGGCAAGCTACGTACATGGGGCTCTTTGATAATGAGCGAATGGCAGAAATATGCTGGCTGAGCTTCTTTTTGCATTGCAACTAATATTAACAAACTATTGTTTTATTTATTTATTTATTTATTTATTTATTTATTTGACCCCTGCTAATTGGGTAAGAGGCACTTTTTCAAGTGGGTGCTCCTTTTTTTTAGCAGGGGGAAAGTAACTGGCCCACCTCACCCCAGCACTGTCTGTCCTAGTGGCTGTCTACTGGTGTTCTTTTTGCATCTTTTTAGATTGTGAGCCCTTTTGGGACAGGGAGCCATTTAGTTATTGGATTTTTCTCTGTAAACCGCTTTGTGAACTTTTAGTTGAAAAGCGGTATATAAATACTGTTGTTGTTGTTGTTGTTGATTAAGCAATTAAGAATTTCTAAGATCTATAATTATGTGGCTCTTACCTTAAGCAAGTTTGGCCACCTGGGTATATGATATTCTATTCCTCAATCATTCCTATGCCTCATATAGTTTTTATGCCAATAAGCCATGAGAGCTGCTTAAAAAGAGTCTCCATCCATGGGCATAATAATTGTGTATTTTGTGCAATGCACAAGTGGGCAATGGAGGAGAAGCCTGCCTGCCAGTAAACCATGATGGCTGCATGTGACCTATGGATTTAGGCTGCAATCCTAACCACACTTTCCTGAGAGTAAGCCCCACTGAACAAATAGGACTTACTTCTGAGTAGACCTGGTTAGGCTTGTGCCCTTAGTTGCAGTGTGCCTCTGGCAGAGAGGACTGTCAACCCAATCCTAAGCAGGTCTACTCATGTAAATCTCATTACATTCAATGGAGCTTACTCCCAGGAAAGTGCACATAGAATTGTAGCCTGTGATACCAGCTCCTATGGTGACCAGCACCAGCCTGAAGAGACTTCTTAGAACAGGGGTGCTTAATAGGTGGATCGCGATCTACCGGTAGATCGTGAGGCAAAATGAGTAGATCGCAGAGCCCTGTCTCTCCAAACTGTTAATATGTCAGTTTTGTCTAGTCACTAGACGAAACTGACATATTTAGCTAAACTGACACTGAAACTGACACTTTAGCTGCTGTTCAGGCATGTAGCAACAAAACTGACTAGACTCCAGCAGCGGCTCCATACATTAAAGGGGGTGTCTGTCAGACGCTTCCTTCCCCCTGGTAGATCTCCGGGCCTTGCTGGGTTTCAAAGTAGCTCTCGAGCCAAAAAAGTGTGAGCACCCCTGTCTTATAACAATCCCTCCCTCATGGTCCATGTTGCATATATGCAACATTGGGCAGAAATGGCTTAAGACTGCCTGCCCTAAGGGGGAAGACAGACAAATAGGTGCCCAGGCAGGCATGCACTTGTGTCACCGACTGTAGTATAGCCCAGCACTGGCCCATAGGAACTGCTTGCTTGCCTTGAGGGGAAAAACAAAGAAGTGCCCAGGCCAGAAAAAGGGAGATTTGGGGGTATTCACTGCACTCCAGAGGGCTGCAATGTAAAAAAATAAAATAAAAATGCAAACTTCTGAAGAGTTTAAAGCAGAAAAGGAAAGCATTAATACAAGTGCTAGAAGCAGCACTATGGAGAACATCACTGGCCCTAGAGGACTATTAGGGCAGCCCCTTCCCCACCTTCACATGACCCCTTAATCTCCCAGGGGGAAAACAAAGAGGAGGTGCCCAGGCTTATAACACCAGCTCCTGTAGAGACTGTTGGTACAGCCTCTTCCCCACTTTAAGCGACACATACCCTCAGGGAAAGAAGAGCTGCCCAGGGGGCTTGTAGCACCAGCTTCTATAGTAGCCTGAGGGCTCCTGGACCTTGAACAGCTGTGCAGAGGAGGGAATAGCAGCAGGTGCAGCTTGGCCTCTGGGAGATGACCAGCTGCAGCTGCAGGGAATTTCCTCTTCTCTGCAGCTATTCAAATGCTGGACTAGCTGGGCCTGATCTAGCAGGGGGTCTTCCTATGCTCAAATTGAGGTTTCAAAACATTTGTTTAATATGGGGGGATGTGTTCTGTGCCTTTGTATGCACTTATTTTGTTTTTCTTTATTGTAGTTTTTGTTTAAAACACTGGTGGGATGCCCTGGTAGGTAATTGCCTCCAGCCCTGGAGCTATTCAAAAATCAGATAGCTGCTAATCACCCTGTAAAGAACTCAACTCCTGCAGTTTGCAAACTTGTGGGTGCAATCCTAACCCACTTTCCAGCACTGGCATAGCTGTGGGGCATGTACTGCATCTATGTTGGGGGAGACAGTCACAGAGAAGGTAAGGCAATATTGCATTGCCCTTATGTCAGTGCTGGAAAGTGGGTTAGGATTGCAACCTGTGTCAATATAGGGAGATAAATATTTGAAGGTCTTTTTTCTGGTTATTATTACTTGTAAATAATAATAGTAATTGTTATTACTATTATTATTATTATAAATAAAATATTTATTTTCTAGATCTCATTTATAAAAAAAAAATTGGTAAAGCTAGGGTTAGGTTTGTCCTGATAGTATCATTTTAAAAAGTGGGTCCTGGTGCTAAAAAGTTTGGGAACCATCAGTTTAAGCCACCTTGAGCATCTGATCTGGAGAAGGAAAGGTGGAACAGATAAAACTATTAAATAAAATAATAATAATAAATATGAAAATGAACTAATAATAATAATTTAATTAATTAATTAATTAATTAAGCAATAATTTGGTTTAATAAAATAAATAATAATAAATATAAAAATAAATAATAAAAATAATTATTATTTGTGTAATAAATAAGTAATTAAAATTTGGTTTAATAAAAATAATAAATAATCAAACAAATAATTATAATTATTCAATGATAAATAATTTATTTATTAAAGCAGTAAATTGGTTCAATTAATAGATTGAAAACAAATAATTAATATTTATATTTAATAAATATAATTTATTAATTATTAATTATTTATTATTAAAATTAATATAATCTATTAATAAATATAATTTATTAATAAATATATTAAATAATAATTATATTTATTATTATAAATGATTATAATAAATAATTATAATAAATATATTAAATATGATAAGTAAATAAAATAAACATAATATACATAAATTTTATTTATGAATAATTTCCAGTCTGATCAGTCCCCAGGATCCAAGCTCCACACTGCTTGGGGTTTGGGAGTGTCTTTGACTGAGAGAGTCAACCAAGGATGCTGTGGCTCCCTTGGACTGCATCTGCCAAGACCTGAGCATCTGTTGCTTGGCAATCGTTGCTAAGGCTGCCCTCCGTTGCTAAGGCTCGCGTCCTGGCAGGTAAAAAAAGCCACCTTAACTTAAAAATCAAACATAAAAATTAAAAAACGCTCTTTGAGGACTAAAACGGGGAGAAGGACTTTAAAAGGATATAAATAGCACTATAAGCCACAGCTGCTATATTAAGCAGTGCTTAGAGACCCGCCAAGGTGAGACCTTTCACTTTACTCCTGACAGGACCTGGACCCATTTCAAGAAGCAGCTGCCAGCGCAGGAGGCGTAGCTGAGGAAGAACCATAGAGAGGAGACGAGACTAGAGCGGCACCAAAAAGCTTGCTTAAAAACAAGTTACTCTCTACCGTTGCCCTAAATTCCCTCCTAAAAGTTACCACGGATCGGGGTTTTTTTTTTAGAAAAAAAAAACTATTTCTAAGGCGAGTCCGGTGGGGCTGCTCTAGGATTCCGAGATCTATGGTGAAAGCTAAAGCATAGGGAAAGCCCCGCATTTGGGGACTGGAAGTAGCCTAGAAAGAGGACCGGAACAGGCGGTTGGTGGTTGTTTCCGGGTTCAGTTGGGCTGGGGAGAGGGAGAGGGTCCTCCAGTTCCTGTCTGCTCATGTTACCTGCTGACTGTGCCCACAGGTGAGTCTGTGTGCAGGGCAGGGCAGGTGAGGGGGGCACTCAGCCCTTGAGTGGGGCCACTAAAAGGGGCAGGACAGGTGAGGGGGGGGCTCAGCCCTTGAGTGGGGCCACTGATTGGGGCAGTACTTCCAGCCCTCTCTGCAGTGCTTCCCAGGGCTTGACTACAGCATAATGTACATACTGCAGTGTTTCCCACCCTGGGGTGCATGTACCCAGGGGTACTTGCCAGGATCTTTAGGGATACTAAAAAAAACAGTTGACTAATGGTGCGAAAAAGCAGATCTGTACTAAAATTTCTCTTCCACCATTATTAAATTCTTTTTTTGAGTACCCCGGGGTGGGGGTGGGGGGTTCTTGTATCCCAGGCTGGGAAACTCTGCAGTATGTGGTTCCCAGGGGCTGTCAAGGAAGGAAGGGGTAAGCTGGCTGCAAAAGACCCACCAACTGCTAGTTTTTAGTTACCAATTTGTGTATTCTCAGATATGGGTCAGTGGTTGAAAACTGGCATGGTAAAAAAATTGAGACATAACATGGAAAGTGATCGATCACTAGGAATTTCTAGGGCATGGCTAACACTTTGGTGCAAAACAGTGAAAAAACATAGTACTTTAAACAGGTAAAAATTTCAGGTAAGCAGTTCAGCTTTTTTTGTTATTACTGTAATTCAATTTTTGCACAGTCGTGTTGTTCTTGACTGGATTTTGTATATATCCACCTATTGAGTCCTTCCCAAGGGCCTAGGATGATGTTGTTGTTGTTGTTGTTGTTAACAGTATTTGTATACTGCTTTTCAACAAAAAGTTCACTAAGCCTACTTGCTAACTGGCTAAGAGGCACTTTTTCAAGTGGGTGCTCCTCTTTTATTTAGCAGGGGGAGAGTAACTGGCCCTCCTCACCCCAGCAGTGTCTTTTCTAGTGGCTGTCTGCTGGTGTTGCATCCTTTTAGATTGTGAGCCCTTTTGGGACAGGGAGCCTTTAGCTATTTAATTTTTCTCTGTAAATTGCTTAATAATAGCATCATTATCATTATCAACAGTATTTATATAATAATAATAATAATAAATGCTATTATTAAGCAATTTACAGAGTAAAATTAAATAGCTAAAGGCTCCCTGTCCCAAAAGGGCTCACAATCTATTCTGAAAAAATGCAAAACAACACCAGCAGGCAGCCACTAGAAAAGACACTGCTGGGGTGAGGAGGTCCAGTTAATCTCTCCCTGCTAAATAAGAGGAGCGCCCACTTGAAAAGGTGCCTCTTACCGAGTTAGCAGGGGTAAACATTTTAAATCAGAAAATACTTTGATGAATACACAAAGCATGGGTTTTCACAGAGGAGTGAGCATCTATTTCAGGTATAGGGGTGTGTGTGTGTGAGTGAATGTTTGTACCCGCACAGGTTTCTGTAATCACAAATTAGCAGTAACAACAAAGAAGCTTAAGCAGCTTGTTGCTAAATATTTTGATTGTTGTGACCGTGGCCTCTGTGACTATATTGCCTGCTGAGAAACCATCAAATTCTGGAGCATTAGAAGACAGAGACAATATCTAGACATGCAAACTTAAGACCCTAATGCCTCCTAGAGGACAACACTTGAAGCACATTCCTATATATGTGTAAGTCCCACTGTGTTCACTGGGGCTTACTCCCAGGTAAGTTTCTATAGAATTTCAGCCTTGGCCTGACTATATGCCTTTAACCCTTTGGCATGAACTAGTTTGTAGATAATTTACACCACCTTGGCTTCTATTTAATCATACCTGTACTTCTGATGGGGAGGGTTTTTTCCTGTTGTGATGGAATTAGGTATCAGTGACTCTTCTGCTATTTCTAGACTGGTTTCCCTGCTCACTCAGGCTTTGGATGACTGCGCCGAGCAGCAGCAACAACTTCAGCAGAAGCTAGCACTGTATCAAACTCTTCTTGGAGACTGGTAAGTGGGGATGGGGAAGGAGATCCTTTCCCCAAATTCTTGGGGATTGTCTTATTCCTTTGTGGAAGAAGCAAAAAGCAGGAATAAATTCCCTTCTTTATTGCCATTTGGAAGGAAGGAATTGAGATAGTAAAAATCTAAAAGCTAAGAATCTTACAGCCACATCCAGATAGTCTGAACCAAAAAAAAAACAACCCCTTGTTTTAACTTGCCAGGAACTCCTGAATGTCTTATGCTATTTGAGATTCACGTGTCAATATTGGGAACATCTATAGTAATACAGCGAAGGCCTTTGCACACTTTGCACACGTGCATTATTTTGATGCAATTTTAACAACCACCCTGTAAGGGTAAGCATTATCCCCACACTGCAGCTGGGAACGAAGGCTGAGAGGCTTGCCAAAGGCCACCTCATGAGTTTGTAGCAGAGGGGAGAGTTGAATAATAGCTCCAACGAACTGGGAAGTCCCGATTCAGAGCTTTGACTCTTTACAATACAATCCTGTGTACGCCTACTCAAAACTAAGTTCCTTTGTGTTCAATGGGGCTTCCATCCAGATGAATGCATATAGGCTTGTAGACTTAGCTTCTGTGTTGCACCAGGTCTCTAAACTCCTTATTGCTTTCTAAATACATGCTTGGTTTTAATTCTCTCACTAGGAACTCGCATGCTGCTGAAAGCCCAATCCCCAAGGAGAGCAAAAATGTTAATCAAGGTAAGGGGAAAGACTTTCTTTACCCATTCTCCCCCAGCTCCCTTCTTGTAGTAGACACTTTCTATCTTTCTTACCTACCAAGAAAATACCAAGTGTTTTTTTCTGGCTTTTGATCATTAGAGCTGCTTCACGCTTTAGTGTGGCTACTTTAGGTTGATGTTCACATGTGTTTGCTGTGGTATACTAGTGAGGGGTGATGTATGTCCCTGACAGAGGTGCATGGTTTGTGTTCTAGGGATGAGCGATGATCCATGGTTTCTTGAGGCATGTCAGCAGCATGTCTGAAGGCTTGCATCTCCCCTTCATAGTTCCTGTTTGCTTCCACAAACATATTTGGAAACACCAGTGTAGCCCAGCTGCTGCATAAAGTGTACAAGTGACATGATGTGTGAGCACACCAAGGAGTACGAGAGGCATTCCTGTGAATGGCACTGATGTTTTGAGGAAAGGGGTTAGTGTCTGGCTGTTCTCCATTCTGCCTTTTAAGAGACTTTGTCTGGGCTTTCTGCCACCTCTGAACAGGGTCTGCAAGAGTGCTAGAATGCGCACACTCTTGGGTTTTGTGTAGAAGAATCCTGTGCAATTGGAATACCATCAGTTTAGTTCAACAAGAATTTAGCTCAACCATCACAAAACCAGAAGTGGGTTTTTTGTTTTGTTTTTTGGCTTTTTTTACAGTACTTTGGAGGCATGGGGAGGGCTGCATAGAGGGTTGCAGGCTCCCTGGACCCTCTGGAGAGCCACAGCGACTTGCAGGTAACTGGTTTCCTTCCTAGCAGCAGCACGATCGTGATGATTGTGTTGCTGCTGATTTCTTGGCCGCTCCCCTTGAGGGGAGTGGCCTTTTTCCTGTTGCCTGATGGGTCACGACCCATCCGTTTGAGAACCACTGAAGGTACCTATGTGGTTTCCAACATCCGTGCAGGTTTAGAAGCAATCCACAGCCGTGCCGGTTTAGAAGCAGTTTATGAGGTCTGGGCTTCTTTGGCTGTAGAATTCTAGCAAATACTATGTAGCAGCGCAATGCTGCTATGGGAAATAACCAAGGCTTCTGGGGCCTTGTTGTTTGGTGGGAGTGCAGAGGCACTGAGAAAGTTTAGACTATAAACAAGAACAGCGAGGCGCAGAGCAATGAATGAGCCGGGAGACAGATTTCAGAGGGATGCAGAGAGGCTGAGGCTGGAGCAGATCTGAGAGAGCCTTGCTCCGCCTCTACCGGGCTTTATTTATTCCTACACATGTTGCAATCCCTTGCAATACAAAAAAGGTTACTGAGGGTTACTTTGCTAGGGAACCGGCTGTCTCTGCCCGGCTGGCTCTCCAACTAACCACAACATTCCATTGACTAAGATAAGGGGCATATCTCCATAACATCCTCTTGTTGACAGGCTACTGGGCTTCAGACTCAGCATGTTTTCCAAGGCTTCGCCGAGTGTGCTTTTTGCGCAGGTGCAGAGTGTGCTCTGCCTTGTTGCCAACGTACTGAGGCTAAGGCCAGCGCCTCTACATAAACACTACAATACTAGATTCAGGTTGTGCACTTCGAAATCACATGGCGGTTTCAGCCATGTGGAGTACTCATGGCCTTAGTTTACTATTCTTACTGTTTCCTTGGTTCACTGTTAATTACTGTGTAAAGTGACTTCGAGTTGGCTCTGCCACAATGCTTTGAGTGCTGCTGACAAATGTGGTCAGGTGTGCAGAGCGTGATGTCCAGACTGTTCACATTGTAGGGGCATTTAGATGACGCTGTCCGCAGCTGTGAGATGAGGAAGTTCATTGTAGAAAAGTCACGTTTACGGCACTGCCCATCATTGTCCTTGTGTGTTCATCTCTCTGAACCACGGAAAGGAGAGTGAGAGAGCCCTAAACTATCCAAACTGGCACAAATAACATCCCAATTTGTATTCGTGTTGCAGAAAGGGAGCCTTCTGCCAAGGAATGTGAGGAGTTGGAGTTGCTTAACAAAGCACTGGAGAAAGCCTTAAGAGTCCGGGCAAAGTTCCAGCACGCTCCATGTGAAGCTGCAGAAGACATAAAAGTGATAGAAAAGAAGCCCGTTGCCAATGTTGCTTTAATTCAGCCCATGGGTCATTCCAAGAAGAAGGTCTCCAAGCTAATCCAAGTGACATCTGCGAGCAAAAAATCAGTGTCTTCCAAAAAACCTTCAGCATATGTACTAAAAGCTCCATATAGGACTGACCCAGGTGTGAAAAGGGCACCTGGAAAAAGATCAGCTGGGCTGAGTGTCAATGCTTCAAAGGTATCTGGGAAGAGATCACCCCGAGGGGCTGCTGCTCTGAAAGGCCAGGTGCCAATCAGGACCCAAGCAGCCAGTGGACAAGTCTGCACTGCTGTTGAATCTGGAATGCTGGCCGGCCCATCTCTATCTCTACAGACTGCAAAGCAGAGCTCTTCATTCAGAACCTGTGCTGGTGGGGGAGATGTTGCAGGTGCCAGGCCGTCATTTGTGGAAACGGAGCATGGTCTTTTGGATTCTGTTGCAGAGAACCCACTAGCACAGAGCCACCTGGGAGAAGATACTCCAGGGATGTGTGCAGCAGCGCTGACCTCCACTCTTGAGGAAAAGGGGTACGGTCCCAGAAAGAGCTCAGGCCTTTCAGCTGGCTTGACTTGTTTCTTGTCCACAAATATTATGTCTTTGTCCTCCCCATGGATTTTTTTTTTACCTTAAGACAGTAGTTTCCAAACTGTGACACAGAGCTCCTCCAGTCTGCGCTGGCAAAATAGCTGACTCGGACTGGAAGACACCCATTGCAGGGCATGCACCCTTACCTGGCAGTAGGGGATAAATGTTCTCTTCCCCTGAGGAGACTCCGAAGGCTGCCACGGTGCCCATAGGATGCAGTGGTTGCCATTTTGGCACTATTGCTCTTCCGGGTGCTGGGCAGTTTAGGATTGGGCTGTAAGAGGCAGAACTAAGAAGCATCTTTTAACCCATTTTTTGTGTGACCCACAGGTGTAAACATTTGGTCCCTGTTGCATATATACAACATTGGGCAGAAATGGCTTTAAAGTGGTGATTATTGACTATTTTAGCAGGTAGAGAGCAAAAGTTCCTTTTTACCCGAATATAACATCTCTTCAAAACGGTTGTTTGTTGGTTTCTTTTTTGTGTCTTCTTTTTTTAAAGACTGTGAGCACTTTGGGGGCAGCTATCCCTCTTTTAATTTGTTTCTGCATGTTAACTGCTTTGTGAGCTTTTTGTTGAAAGAATGATATATAAATACCTTTTAAGCATAAGAATATCTGAAACCGATTTCTTCCTTGTAGGTCTCAGCTGAAACTGCCACCTCCTTATAGAAGAATCTTTTCCAAGTACATCAGGTAACCTTACCCAAGCTACCCAGTCCAGCTTTGAACTTCCCTTCTGATTTGATCTGAGATTCCTCATTTTGTCCTCTAAGTCCTTAAAAAGATGATAGCGATTGAGGGGTCATTTGCAGAATGAAACTGGAGTTGGAAACAATTGTGACTCCATATGTCGAGCAGGACTTGGCTTTGGAAGCCCTGAGCTTGTCCTAGATTTCTGAGCATGTACAGAGAGCATGTACCCTGCACATGCCCAATCTCGTCTGATCTTGGAAGCTAAGCAGGGTCAGGCCTGGTTAATATTTGGATGGGAGACCGCCTGGGAATACCAGGTGCTGTAGACTTATACCATAGTCTTTCCATGCCCAATCTTTGTCTGATCTCAGAAGCTAAGCAGGGTCAGGCCTGGTTAGTACTTGGATGGGAGACTGCTTGGAAATACTGGGTGCTGTAGGCTTATACCATAGTCTTTCCATGCCTGATCTCGTCTGATTCTCAGAAGCTAAGCAGGGTCAGGCCTGGTTAGTACTTGGATGGGAGACCGCCTGGGAATACCTTGTGCTGTAGGCTTATACCATAGTCTTTCAAGACTGAAGGTTGCCAACCAACCAACCAACAGAGAGTTGGTAATTGTGATCAGAGATTCCAGGTAGTGTAGTGGTTTGAGAGTTGGACTTAGACTTGGAAGATCCAGGTTCAAATCCCCACTCAGCTATTAAGCTTCCTGAGTGACCTTGGGCCAAATGTTATCTAGCAGCCTCACTTACTTCACAGGGTTATTTTGAGGGGAGGAATCATGTGAAAGTTTATGGAGCAACTTGCGTAGAAAGGAAAGTGATAAATTAATGTTCACATGTGCATGTGGCACATCCTATGTATCAATGGCAATTAAAAAAAAAGAAAATTAAAATTAATGGCATCAATCTGTTTCCAGGGACAACATTAAATTGTGAATTCAGATGGCAGAGTTTAATCCCCAGCTGTTAAACTGAAACCACATGGGGCTTTCAAGTAAAATGTACGCACAGTCAAAATGTATTGAGAATTTCATTAAAAGCCAGATGTTTCCTCATCCTCACCACCTGAAAAGCATAAATCACTAGTGACCCAACAATAGCCTGGGACCTAGATGCTTGCAGCAGCTCAAATTGGAGCAGTAATGTCTGCCTCCGTCCAGTTAATGCACAGTCCACAGTTCCCTCTAATTGTTCTAAAGATCCATGTCTAGTATGTACCCAGGGTTCTTTTCAGCCCCAGAACCTCACTGTGTTTTGAAGATCTTCTCCACAAATGTGACCAGACTGATAACTGTACAAGAGTCTCTGTGCTCCCATTGCTCTGTCAACAGAGATGGTCTTTGTCGGCACCAGTGGGAGGTTGTCATGTGCAGAATTGGAAATGAAGCTTTGGAGTCAACAGGGATTTTTTTCCATGATGACCCCTTCCACAATTAGCCAGGAGCTAGCTAGATTCTGGTTGGCAACCTTCAGTCTTGAAAGACTATGGTATAAGCCTACAGCACCCGGTATTCCCAGACGGTCTCCCATCCAAGTACTAATCAGGCCTGACCCTGCTTAGCTTCCAAGATCAGACGAGATCGGGTAGCTGATCCCAATATGGATCATATTGGATTTCCACAAGTGGGAAACCCTGGCCTCTGAGTGGCCCGCTTGGAGGCAGGCTGTGCAGCATGACCTTTCCCAGTTTGAAGAGACACTTGGCCAACAGTCTGAGGCAAAGAGGCAAAGAAGGAAGGCCCATAGCCAGGGAGGCAGACCAGGGACAGACTGCACTTGCTCCCGGTGTGGAAGGGATTGTCACTCCCGGATTGGCCTTTTCAGCCACACTAGACGCTGTGCCAGAACCAGAATTCTGCATTGGTCCTGTCAGCTGCCCAGCTCCACCTGCTTGTTCCCATGTGGGGTTAGATGGTTTGAAAGAGTGCATTTAAATGTCAAAATAAACACTAGATGGGCATGCCTGGTCTTGCCTGTCACTGGTTTCAGACTCTCTTTGTTAGGGTGACTTTTGCAGTAGGGTCATGTGCAGTCTTCGTGTTCCACTGATCCGTGGCTCCTCTGCAAGCAGTAACCACCACTGGCAGAAACCTCTTGGGCTCTGCTCTAGAAAGGGAATGTGTCAGGTGTGACTCTTGTCTCTGTGCTCTTTCCTTTTCTTGCCACAAATGTTCAGCCTCTTGGAGGAGTGTCGCCTTTGCCCAACAAGCCGAGAAGCAGTTGCTGCGAGGAGCCGCTTCATGGAGAAGCTGCAGGCCACTGTATCCTTTTGCTAGCTCTGGATTTGGAAGAAGTAATTTGGAACGGCAGGTGTGGCTCAGTGAGCATCTTAAAGGGAGCCTTACCTGGAAGTGCAGCTCTTATGGAAAGAGCTTTTGCATGGGGCTTTTTCTGTGTTTTCTTTCCATGGCTGGCACACTTCTGAAGTGGTGGAGCAGCTGCTTAAGGTAGTAGATTAGTGGAGGGTGCCCCATATCCATCACCTCCACTAGCTGCCCACTGCTCTTACTTGGTCTTTTGCCAGCTTCCACTTATTGATATTAAAAAGACAGGTGGGAATGGAAGAGGAAGTGTGTGAAGGAGATGAGAAGAGCATCCCAGACACTCTAGGCCAGGGTAAATTTGAATAAATTTACATAAGTTTACATAAATGAATATATTAAAGATGAACTTATATGAATGAATGAAGGTCTTGCAATAGCTCAAGGCCTATAAAAGTCCTTGCACAAAGCAAGACTAGCCTTTCCTTTGCTGCTGCTACTGCATCACAGACATGAAACAGCAAGCAGTGGTGGGAGCCCTCAGCCCACACAGCTCACGTGAGAGGCCAAACAGTTGCCTCTCAACATGCTGAGAGCAGTTGCGTCAGGCCAGTGTGGGCTGCAAGAAATCTCTGGAGGGCCGGAGGCTCATTGGAGACTGGGGGCTCCCTGAGGGCTGCATTGAGAGGCCTCGAGGGCCGCAAGTGGCCCCAGGGCCAGGGTTTGGGCACCGCTGCTCTAGGCCATCACTCCCATCTCCACCATAGACTCCCTCTTCCACCCTCCTCTGCCTTTTTAAAATTGTAGGAGCATTTTGTATTTCCCCATCAGACTAACATAGTGGTTCTCAAATTGGGGTGTTGTGACACTCCTACCTGAGAGCTCTGGCCACTGCCCCTTAAGGGGCAGGGGAAGGGAGAAGATGACAATCCCCAGTATCACGTCACTAAGGGGGGGCAAAGGGGGCAGTACTTACTTACAGAGGGCCGGCGCAAGCTGCAGGAGTTGCGGGGAACCCCGTTCAGCCCTCTGCAGGGCTCCCCGAGTGTTAGAATGTTGAAAAAAGTGATCGGAAGCCACACCTGATTTTGCTATCTCAACCAGGAAGTGGTTTCCAGTAGCTTTTTTTCAGCATTCTAACACTCAGGGAGCCCACCAGAAGGCTGCATGGGGCTCCCCACAACTTCTACAGCTTGCACCGGCCCTCTGTAAGTCAGAACAGCCCCCTTTGCCCCCCCTTTAACAATGTGATCTGGCGATTGTGTTGCTGTCTTGGCTCCCTTCCCCACAAAGACTTCCCTTGGGAGATTTACTCCTGAGAAGTTTGAGAACCTCTGGACCAACAGGACCTGTGGCCATTTTGGAGGAAAAGAAAAGCTTGTTGGAGATCCGGTGACTCATCTCCCGTGATCTGTCTGTTTTGGCCCCTGAGCCAGCAACCGTCCAGCTGAACCCTTCACAGCGAAATCCCGGAAGTCTGTCTTTTTAACAGCGTCCTCCCTGGATGGTGGAAAAAAAAATCCTTCTTTCCTTAAGCCAGTGGTCAGTTCTGCTCCCCTCCACCAGCCTTCAGCCCTGTGGAAGTTCAGAAGGAGCTGACGCATCTGCGTGAAGTCTGCTCCCTCCTAAAGCAATTCATGGAAGCTGAGACTGCATGTAAGAAATCCCATGAGGATAACGGAAAAGGCCTTAATTCTTTGCTAGATTTGGAGGGGAGCATAACTGCTGAGTCCAAAATCATGCTGAGTGCACTGTTTCCACAGTTGTGGGGTGTTTGGGCTGCGAGAGAGCATGGCTGTTCTATTCATTCTTTATTACACCTTCCATCACAGAACTAAACACGGGGTTCTCTAGTGGTGTCCTACCCCTACCGCTGAGTAGTGGCGTCCTACGCAGCTACTGACCATGCTGTTTAGCTACAGCAGCGTAGTTGGGTCATTTGCCCTTGGACCCTACCCTGGAACCTTGCCTCTTCGAAACCAGGCAGGAAATCTTCTTGCCGAGTAAATAAGGTTGCAGGTTTGCTGTCAAGTATACACTCAACAGCTAGGAGCTAGCCTATGTGATGTCGGCCTTCCAGGCGCATGTTTTTTCATGCACTTTACATTTTAGGTGTATACCTTTAAAACAGCATGTGCTGTGGTTCTTGGTGCATGTATTACAAGTGAGGCCCTAGGAACACACTCCCCCTCTCCCATGTTTATTTCCATGGTACAGTGGTGCCTCGCATAACAAAATTAATCCGTTCCGCGAGTCCTTTCGTTATGCGAGTTTTTCGTTTTGCCAAGCGCGTTTTCCCATAGGAATGCATTGAAATTTAATTAATGCGTTCCTATGGGCAAGAAAAGTCAGAACAAAGTCAAATTTGGTTTACAAAGTGTTTATTAAGTGCTCTTTAAAGGCATACATACTGTACAGAGGATTTCAAAAACGGGGATGCTGAGTGGGGAGCTTGAAGGCTGTAATCCTGTGCACACTTTCCTGGGAGCAAGCACAATGGGACTTACTTCTGAGGAGACATGCACAGGATTGTGCTCTAAGCTGGGGAGGACAGAACAGCTGCACTCAATTGCTTGCTTTTGCCATGATGGGGGGGGGGGGAAACGTGAAGGAAATGGGGCAGTGAGAGGGTGAATGAGCAATGAGGGGGATGCTGAGTGGGGAGTTTGAAGGCTGTAATCCTGTGCACACTTTCCTGGGAGCAAGCACAATGGGACTTACTTACACAAACTGACATGAAGATCCTCCCCTTACTAGGGTGGACGGGATCATAAACTGACATGAAGATCCTCCCCTTACTAGGGTGGACGGGATCATAAACTGACATGAAGATCCCCCCTTAAGACAAACCAAAGCAAAACAAAACAAAAATTTGTCTTGCGAAGCACGGGTCATAAAAATTCGTTGTGCGAGTTACCAAACTTCGCAAAACGCTTTCGTTCTGCGAGTTTTTCGGTGCGCGAGGCATTCGTTATGCGAGGTACCACTGTATTTTGACTCACTGCCTGTGATGCATGCTCTGATGCCCTAGTGCCGCTGCTGTACTCTGTTGTTGCTGCTTAGACTCCTAATTCTGTTTTTCTCTTAGCTTCTCTTGGAGAAAACCTGCCTTGGGAGAGAGAGTACGAAAGCCTTCTGACTGTGGAAGGCCTGGAAGCCGTCGCGTCCCAGTGTCTGGACAAAGTGCAGCAGCTAAGAGACGGTGAGGCTGACCTGAGGCTTGTGACTCACAAATACTCTTCATTTGTTTAAAAAAAAATGATGAATGGATAACAATGAACCTGGGAGTTCCTGCATTGTGCATGTGTTTTGCTGCTTGCCTCCTTGTTGGCAACCTTCAGTCTCGAAAGACTCTGGTATCGTGCTCTGAAAGGTGGTTCTGGCACAGCGTCTAGTGTGGCTGAAAAGGCCAATTTGGGAGTGACAATCCCTTCCACACTGGGAGCAAGTGCAGTCTGTCCCTGGTCTGTCTCCCTGGCTATGGGCCTTCCTTCTTTACCTCTTTGCCTCAGACTGTTGGCCAAGTGTCTTTTCAAACTGGGAAAGGCCATGCTGCACAGCCTGCCTCCAAGCGGGCCGCTCAGAGGCCAGGGTTTCCCACTTGTTGAGGTCCATCCCCAAGGCCTTCAGATCCCTCTTGCAGATGTCCTTGTATCGCAGCTATGGTCTACCTGTAGGGCGCTTTCCTTGCACGAGTTCTCCATCGAGGAGATCCTTTGGGATCCAGCCATCATCCATTCTCATGACATGACCGAGCCAACACAGGCGTCTCTGTTTCTTGCCTAGGAAAGCAAAATGTGATTGAAATACATCTGTCCAATCTTGATTGGTCTTGATTCATGGCACCCTGGTTCTCTCAGTAGAGGTGAGCTGCTCAGTCTTGACTTGACTTTGGCTGCAGCTTATCTCTTTGTTGCTGTATGCCAATTAGCTTTCAGCATGCTGTTTCTGAAGCTTAAGGACATGAAGAAGTGTCCTGCTGGATCAAGTCCAAGGGTTGATCTCATACAGCATCCTACTTCCCACAGTGGCTCACCAACTGCCTGTGGGAAGTCCACAAGCAGGGGTGGGGAGGAAGATGACCTTCTCTCCCACCATCCTACAGCTGCTATTCAGAGGCGTGGTAACGCTGAACCCATAACCATCGTGACTAGTAGCCATTGGCAGAGCTGTCCATCGTGGGCTTGTCCAATCACCTTTTAAAGCCATTGCCACATCTTGTGGCAGTGAGTTCTGCTGATTAATTACACACTTTGTGAAGTCCCTCCTTTTGTCCATCCTGATTCTTCTGCCAGTCAGTTTCAGTGGATGGCTTCTGATTTTAGTGTTGTGAGAGAGGGAGAAAAATGTATTTCTTTCCACACCATGTATTTTATTTTATGTATACCTCAATTTTGTTTTCATTGGAGTTTATTAGTTTGGAAAAAGGTAAACATTATAGCCATTCTTCATAAAGGCAGCGCTCCAGCCCCCTGATCATCTTGGGTACTCTGCACCTCTTTTCAGCTCTGTGATATCCCTTTTGAGGTGTGGCAGCCTGAACAGTACACAGTATTCCAAATGCAGCCGTACCTTAGATTCATGTGGGGCAAATCAATTTCTTTCCTAAGCCCCTGGCATGAAATTTCTCAAAGCTGCTCTGCACCAGGTCAGTGTTTTCACTGAGCCATCCACCCCGAGATCTCTTTCCTGGTTTATCAGCCAATGCTGAAATGGCAGGCATGCTTGAATTAAACAAATGGTCAGGCAGGGAACTGTAAGCCAATCACCTTCCTCCTGCAAGAGAGCTTAAGGGAGTGTTTTTCTATCCTTCCCCTATACCCAGTTGGGTTGACGATTCTGCTAGTGCAGTGTTAAGGAAAGTCAACCAGCATAATCTGGTCTGTACAATCCGGGTCCATTTAGGTCATCGGAGGGGGCCCTGTGGGTTGTGCCACCATTGAGAGAGGTCAGGGGGATGGCAGCCAGGAACAGGGCCTTCTCGACAGTGGCACCCGTGTTATGGAATTCCCTCCCCTTAGAGCTGAGGAGAGCTTCCTCTTTGTTAACCTTCTGGCAAGGCCTGAAGGCAGTTCCATTTAGGAAAGCCTTTGAGGCCTTATCATGGCTGTTTTTAGGAATTTATTTTAATGTTTTTTAATTGGCGTTTCTTACTGCTGGCTGCTTTGTTTTATTTTTTTCTTTATTGCTTTATATTCTGTCTTTCAATTGTATTTAATAGTTTTATCTGTATGTTAGCTCTTTTTGTATTTTTATCTGATTGTTAGCAGACTTGGGTGTCCTTTGGGGGAAAGGCGGATTACAAATCTAACAAACAAAACGTCCAAACTGTCATGGCTGAAAACATTTGAGCAGCCAGGCTCACCCTGCCTTGCCTGGGCAAGGAAACGTCCAGACAAGGCAAGGTGACAGTAGCCACTTGACTTCTTTTCACCCCAGTCCCTTATAGTTTCATGATTTTCTTG
This sequence comes from Tiliqua scincoides, assembly GCF_035046505.1. Classification (NCBI taxonomy): domain Eukaryota; kingdom Metazoa; phylum Chordata; class Lepidosauria; order Squamata; family Scincidae; genus Tiliqua; species Tiliqua scincoides. Next base: position 8,004,719 of record NC_089833.1, on the reverse strand, counting down.
CAAATCTAGTCAACGAACTGTGCTGTCCAGGAAGGCATTTCTTCATGTTTTGCCTAACAGCTGTGCTTTGCTTCCCTTAGCTATGGATTCCCATTTAAAGGTGTTTCCAGCCAATGCTTGCAGTGCTGACGGCTGTCCTACAAAGTGTGCTGGTCTTGGAAGAGAGCCATGCTGGGATGCAGAGACGCTTGGGCCGCCACCCCTCCTCTATTACTCCAGCTTGAAGGAGCTGAAGGACATGGAAGCCTTGAAACTGCAGGTGGCAATACTGCACCAGCAGCTTGACATACAGGAGGTAACTTAGTGGGTGATGTGCCTCTTATGGTGTCTTGGGGGGGTGTCTTTTCTTTGCTTCCTATGTCCTAAGTGGATCCAGCTGGTTTTTCCGCAGGGGACTGTGTGTGTGTGTGTGTGTGTGTGTGTGTGTTCACAAGATTAAATCTGTTTGCAGCAGGTGCAGATACACTAATTCATCTTTCAGTTGCAAGCTCTTTGGGGCTTGGGGCAGAGACTAAAGCTGCAGTCCTGAACACACTTTCCTGGGAGTAAAATCCCATTGAATGCTGTGAGATTTGCTTCCTAGTAGAACTGCATAGGGTTGCGCTCTTTTCTTGCACTTTGCCGAGTAGCAGCTATATGCATTGAAGTGCACTGTTCGACGCTCTACAGGACCATACATAGAATGTTGAATACACTGGCCAGAAACTGTAGGTCGTCCTGACTGCTGGTATCCTGCGGCTAATCAAAAACTGAGTGTTGCACCAGCATGGCAACACTTGGCATTTGTACCTTGTTTCTAAGAACGTTCTCTGGAATCCTTGCAAAAACCCTGTAAGCTGAATCGCTCACATTATTAATACCATGTTGCATACGCCAAAGGAGGGTTGAGAGCTGGTGGATTGCCTGAGGCTTGCGTGCCCAATCTTGATATCTTACTCTTAGTTGCTACAGCATGCAGTACAGCAGGGTAGAGTCTGTAGCTTGGTGATAGAATGCAGTCATTGAAGACAAAATGTCCCTAGTCTCTTGGGCTACTTATTATTTTTGCTGTCTTTAATTGCCCCTGCTAATTGGGTAAGAGGCACTTTTTCAAGTGGGTGCCCCTTTTTTTAGCAGGGGGAGAGTAACTGGCCCACCTCACCCCAGCAGTGTCTATTCTAGTGGCTGTCTGCTGGTATTCTTTTGCATCTTTTTAGATTGTGAGCCCTTTTGGGACAGGGAGCCATTTAGTTATTTGATTTTTCTCTGTAAACCGCTTTGTGAACTTTTAGTTGAAAAGCGGTATATAAATACTGTTAATAATAATAATTGAATATCACACTAGTTTCTGCTGCTGGAGATGTGCACCTTTGTCCAAAAGAGTAATAGCAGCTGGTCCCCCTTCTTGCATTTGTCCTGATGAATTTGGTGACTTTCAGCAGATGCCATTTTTTTCTCTCAGCAATGTTAAAACATGTTTTCCAGGGCCCCCCCTCCAGGCTCTAGTCATTTGACCTTTTTAAAGGCATATTTTCTAATTTGCTTTGGTTTACTTTGCTCACGTCCATCCATCTGTGGTGCCTGATAGTCCTGAAAATAAGTGTGTATTTGTGTGCTTCAAAACCTTTTGAAGTTGCTCAGGCTAATAGGGACCTGATTGTTTTCTAAGGGCCAATCTACATGTAGAAGCTTCTTGAAAGGGACTTATAGTGCCAGGCTGCTGGGGGCCTTGGACCAAAGCCTTGCAGTAGCCCTCCCCCCCCCGCTGTACTCTGCCTGCCCCTGATAATGATGTATTGGAAACTGGTACTGCGGGGTCAGGCGTTAGCCCAGCAAGGTTGTCCCCCTGATGCTTGGCCAGCAGTCAGCCCCTGAACCCCAACCTGTGTATCCACATGGCATCTTACTATGGGAAATTTGCTCATGTGTCATGACACATGACATGTCATGTCATGACTCACCGTGATGATCCTCGCTATAAAGGCAAATTGCAGTCCCCACCTGCGGGTGCCTCTTTAAGCTTGGACTGTGTCCCCCGCAGTGGCTGTAGCAATGGTCCTGTGAGGAAGGGGAGGAGAGAAGCAAGTGATTAAGGAGTATTCCCACTCCTCCCGGCCTTTTTCTGTTTTAATGTGTTTTATGGTGACAACTGTTTCATGGCTTTCAATGTCTTTTATGGTTGTATTTGTTTACTTTAATTCAAGGTTCCCCAGACTTTCAGCCGCCACGGCCACATCACTCAGTCTTGCTTTTATGGAGTCAATTATAAAATATAATGCATACAGCTTGTACATATTTCTAAGAGTGTCCTCGGGAGAAGAAAAATATGTACAATATTTGCAGCTGTGGGGCTGCTTATGCACGTGTGTTCTCTCTCTCTCTCTCTCTCTCTCTCTCTCTCTCTCTAAGCGAGAGCAACCCAGGCCAGCAGTAGCTTCGTCCAGCAGGAGAAAGAGGGTGCATTGTGGCAGACGGGGTAGAGAGAGAAAAGGAAGGAGTGGGGGGCTCATGTAATTATAATGTTGCTGGGGTCCGCATTCAGAATGTGGTGGTGGGCATGGGTGTGACTTGGATGCCATAGTTTGGGGATCCCTGCTGTTGACGTGAGCTGCCTTGGGGGCAGAATTAAAAAAAAATTTCATGAATGAGTTTGTGGATTTTTACCATGGTGCAGAAACTCAGGTCTGTGCTGCTGAATATGAATAACTTGCTAAGTGGGAACAAGGTGCTGTGTTGGTGGCATATAGCAGCTTTAGAGCCACTTCAGTGTAGCAGCCATAATGCCCAGGCTGGCCTCTCCACCTTAGTCCACTTGGAGCTCGATCCTATCCAGCTTCCAGCACTGATGCAGCTGCAATGCAGCCCTGAGATAAGGGAACAAACATTCCTTTACCTCGAGGAAGACTCGATGACTTCCCCCCCCCCCCCCCCGCAAAGATACAGCACCATGCCCCATTGGCACAGCTGCATCAGTGCCAGAAAATTGGGTAGGATTGGGCCCTTGGATAGTTTAAAAGGTGGGTCTAGGCAGGGCAGTATTAAAAGCGGATAGAGGCCTGTTAGTCTTTCTTCGTGCGATGCAAAATCCAGCTGCCAGTTGGTCTGGGTTGGGTGCTTTCATCATCGTAAGTGCACCTGTCCCCGGGGAAGGCCTCCAGCAATTGCTGCATGTGGTGAGTGAAGGTAAGGTACTTTAGCACTAATGGGGAGAGTCAAGGATATGCTTTTTGATGCAGCTCAGTTCTCTTCAGTACCTGTGCTGCCTCAGGATTCATAAGGGGTCTGGATTACATAAGAGCAGCCCTGCTGGATCAGGCCCACCTCGTCCAGCATCCCGTTTCCCCTAGTGGCTCACCAGCTGCCTCTGGGAAAGCCCACAAGCAGGAGATGAAGGCAGATCCCTCTCCTGCCATTGGTCCCCTGGAGAAACACTGTGGCTGAGCCTGAAAGCAGCACATAGCCTTTGACAGACCCGTCATTTGTGACTTTGTCCAGTCCCTTTTAAAGCCATGCTTCCCTTGCAGGGTTGTTGCAAGAACTGCGCCAAGAACAGTAAGCGTGAAGCACTTTGCATGCTCGGGAAGTGCTATGTGGAAGCTGTGAAATATTCCAGTTCTTTTTGATGAGCAGTAGCTGCAGCGGTCCTGTGCTGTAGAGAGAAGGCTTTGCCCAGAGCTAGTAGCTGATAAGCTGATTTTCATGCCTCTGCGCATTTGCTCTCTGCTTCCAGGCTGCAGGCCTCCGTTTGGGGTAAATACATGTGCTTAGCTTAACTAAGGGGATGCATTCTCGATCCCAGTTGTTAAGCAGTTAGCTCGTTAAGTGAACAATCAGCCCAATCTTTTTACAAGTGCCTTTTTACAAGCGCCGCCACCTAAGGAGGTAGGTGGGGCGGCAGCAAGAAACAGGGCCTTCTCAGTAGTGGCACCAACGTTATGGAACTCCCTTCCCCTTGACTTGAGAATGGCTCCCGCTCTTGAGACTTTTCGGCGAGGCCTGAAGACCCTTTTGTTTAAACAAGCCTTCTGAGTTCATGGCCTTTTTAACATCTTTTCTATATCTTTTAGTATTTTTACAGGCCTGATTCCTCTACGATCTGCTGCTTTTTGCTTTTTATCTGACTTCTTATCTGCCTACTGTTTTTATGGTATCTGTTAATGTGTTTTAATTCGTGTTTTTTTTAATCTGTTAAATTATGTTTTAATCTGTTTTTAACATGTTGTAAGCCGCCCTGGGTCCCTTTGGGGAGAAGGGCGGGGTATAAATAAAGTTTATTATTATTATTATCTATTGACTTTGTTGGGTAAACAGACACCCCCTTCTGGACACTAGCTGGCTACACAGGCTGCTGGAGATAGAGTGCCTCTTCTTTGCATTAAGAGCCTCTTTGTTGGGTAAACAGACACTGCTGCAAGCTATGGGATTGTCCCAACTGCCTCATTAAGAGCCTCTTTGTTGTGCTTTGACCACCCTTGTATATGCAGTCCGTCATTAAGCGAATGGTTGTTAAGCGATGCCCATCTGTGTTTTGTTTCCTAACGCTGAATTATGTCTCCATTGTGCCTAGGCCATGGAAGCCGAACTCCTCCCACTCCTGGAACCTGGAAGGGCTCCCGAAGGCTCCAGGGCATCGCTGTGCCGTGCTGTGTACACGCTGCTGTGTGAAGGGGGAGAGCGCTTCCCTGTGCTCGTAACTGATGAGGAGTTGTCTAGTTGACTGGAAGCCATCGACCAGATGCAAGAGAACATGCATCATGAGCAACAGAACTCTGGCTGTGGTCCTTAAGGCAACACACTTCCTTGGGCTGTTCAGTAACAACGATCAGAGCTGCGGAATGTCAAGTGGCAACATTCCCTCCTCCCCACGTGCTTGTAAGACAAATAAAATGTGTTTTATATGTGAAATATCTTGCTGTTCAAACTTCACAGGAAAAAAAACAACTGTATGCTTTGACAAGTCTTATCTCTTTAGGTTCTTGTCGGTGGAGAAACTTCAGTTTTTGTGCCAGAAAAGCAAACCTGTCTGGTGCAGCATAGTGGCTAAGAGACTGTGCTGCAAATCAAGACATTCCCAGTTCAAATCTTATTTTGGCCATGGTCTCATTAGATGCGGCCTTAGGCAAGCCATTTCCTCTCAGCCTCGGTCTTCCCCAACTGTGAAATGGGTATGTTTATTTACTTAACAGGTTGTTGTGAGAACTGCAGCAATATAATACAGGTTAAGGTACTTTGCACACTTGGAAAATGCTCTATGCATGCTAAATATTACTATCTGGAAACCCCTTGGAAGTTTGTTTAAAAGATGCATATTCTGCTTTTCCACTTAAGAACTGAGATGCCCAAGGCAGCTCTCAGCACAAGAAAAATGCAATAGACAAAATACAATAAAAACAAATTCAAAATATCAGAGCACTGTAAAGAAAAATACAGCGTAATACTAGAGCTCCTGGCGCAAGTGGTTATGAATTCCGAAGCCCTGGCTTTGTGTGGGATTTTTCCATAACCTGCTTGTTTCCAGAACTTCCTTGGTCTTATATATAGGTCGCTTTATATACATAAAGCGACCTATATATAAGACCAAGGAAGTTCTGGACAGGAAGTTCTGGACAAGGAAGTTCTGGACAGTTCTGCACTGTCCAGAGTTACAGCATTAGGGAAGCTTTGTGCATCTGTTGGATGCCTTTAAGTTCAGGTTCTGTTGCACTGTTGACGGAGCTGCTAACCCACTGAATTATGTGCTTTGATCATAATTCATTGGAAATGCATCAAAGCAGGAAAAAAAGCTTTCTGTACTTATGCACACGTAGTGAGGGAAGGAAGCCTAAACAGTATAGATTGAATTACAGGCTATTAAAGAGGGTCACAGATGTAGCACTTGCAGGCCCAGGGTCTATGTGGCCATATTCTTGCTTCTGAAGGCATATAAGGATACATGGAAATTAAGATTGGGATTTGCACACAGAAGTAAAAGGTACAGCAGTCCAGAGAGATCACATTAGACTAGACCCCCCCCCCCAGCTCTACACAAAAAGCACTTACTTGGATTTCAATGATGCTGCAGGGAAGAATAGCCTCCTAATGTTGCACTGTGTCTTGTCTGCTCATGATTTCAGACAGGGGGTCACAGGACTGGCTAACGAGCCATGCTTTGTGGTTGTCTCCAACCCCCTCTCATGGAGAGGGGTCGAGAGAGAGGCAGGAGGGTCTCTTTGTGCTGCAGTACAGAGATGATAAAGAGAAAACAGCTGAAGCCTTTCCTGTCGCTCAAAAGGGACTCCTGCTTTGTCTGAGAAATGGCAGTGGAAAAAAAAAAAGGCTGGCTACTAGTCATGATGGTGGTATGTGACATCAGGGTACTGAGGCAGTACCTCTGGATCCTGGTTGCACAGGATCTGTGGCAGGCAGGGATGTGCCTTCAACTCCTGCTTGTGGGCAAAGGCATCAGTGGGTCACTTTGGAAAACAGGGTGTTAGGCTACGTGAGTTTGGTCAAGCAGGGCTGTTATGAGATCTCTGGAGGGGGCATCTGGATGGCACGGGGTGCCTTATTCGTCAGAGGGTTGGAGGAACGTGCACTAGCCCAGCTGGTACAAGAATGTGTGGATACCTACTGATAGATCCAAAATTCAGTTGATTAGCACACATTGCCTCTCTGTGAGGCTCCCGCAAAGATTTAATAGATGTCTTGCTTCCAGATACATTTTCAAGGAAGATGGTTCACAAGATAAAGAATGGACAGGTGTGCAAAGAGGAGAATTCCCCCTGGCAAAAAAGCCAGCTGTTGAGAGAGACAGAAAGAAAACGTATGGGTGACAGAACGCTTGCCGTAGTTAAATACATCAAATATGTTAGCTGTTCCAAAGACTGGAGAGCAGAGTCTGAGCAAGCGAGGCAATGATAGGGGGCTTAGTCCCATTGATGGCTTCTCGGGACTCAAAGAAAATCTCACTATGTAGTTCCAAAGAGAGAGCCCCTTTACAATCCACGGTGACTTCTTGAATCCTCCTAGTTTTCAGTCGAGTCTTGGGCAAGGGGCCGAGTGTGTGTGCCCACAGCCACCCTCTCCCGTCAAAAACCAAGAGCGTACAGCCATATTAACCGATGTGCGGCACACCCGTGGACCTATTCGCAAGACCAACAATGCAGGCTTCAAAAACGGGAAGCAAAGGAAACTTTAAAACCTGTTTTGGGGAGGAAAGAAAGAAGTTTAAATAAAGGTCAGGCTTTGTTGAGGGCACACAAGGTTGAGTTCTGCAGCTTTCAAAGACCTTGGGCTCTGCAACTGTCTCCACCATGGTGCCACATTAAAGCCTGAGTAGAGTAGGGGCAATAGCAGCAGCAGCCGACATTCTTTGCTAGGCCCAACACTGACAGGGCTGTGACATTCTAATCGGTCACCCGGTCTTGTTGTTTTCTGTTTGGTCCCCAGGAGGCATGTCTGGCAAGGACATTTTTCCCATCAGTCATGAGAATTTGAGGGATGCTTCAGCAACATGCCGGCAGCAGAGGTCTATCACTCAGTATCCAGGGGTGCTGGCTTGGAAATGTTCAAATACTTTTGCCCCTGTAGAATGCCAGATTAGCTCTGTGATTTTTCTTTCTTCCTTTTGAATGGCGATTGCTTTTCATTTTGGAGACGGTGACCTCCTAACTGGTTAGCACGTTTGACTCCAAACTTTTCATCCTGTAAGGAGCAAGAACGTCAGGAGAGTGCTGCCAAGTCTAGCCTTGGGCCTGTCTAGTCCAGCAGCCTTTCCTACAGTGGCCTACAAGCAGGAGAAGAAGGCAGACCCATCTCCTACTGGGGCTCCCCTGCAGCTGCAAACCAGAGGCAGGCTGTCTCAAGACCTGGCGGTAGCATTTAGCCACAGGACTAGTCAGTCTGGTTTCCGTGGCCATTCTTTGAGAAATCCAGTCGAAGCAGGAATCCTTGATGAGCAGCAGGAAAGGATCTAGCCCACTGTTCTTCTCCATGCTTCCCCCAGCCCCTCTTCCAATAGGTGGAGGAGCTGCAGCTGTGGAGGCAAATGGGTAGACTAAGTGGGTGTATCTCATGCGTGGGCTGGCTTTACTGCTGAGCTACAGCCCCTCCCCTTGATGGGAGAAAAAGACTAGAGGCATCCCCCATTGCAATCTTTTTCTTGCCCTGTCTAAAAATTTTCTTTTTCCCTTTCTCCCAATGCAGAGCAGTGCCTCTGTGCTGCTAGAGGATGATGACCAGTGGCAGCTTTTAGTCTGGGAGATGTGTCAACTTTTTCAACCTCTGCGAGCAGCTTGTGTTTGCAGAAGCTGACCATGCTAGCGTTACTAAACCCAAAGTACTAGTATTGAACAAAAGAAGAGCCCTGCTGGATCAGGCCCAGGGCCCATTTAGTCCAGCATCTTGTATCTCACAGCAGCCCACCAGATGCCTCAGGGAGCATACACAAGATCACAAGATATTTGCATCTTGCTGCCAACGCCCTGCATCTAGCATTCTATTTATGCTCGCAACCCACAGCAAAGACACCAGATTGCACTTGAGTTTAACTTCTACTACCTTATTAAACACAGGGACCAATTTTTAATGCTTCAGACCTACTGAATATATCTTCCCTCCCTTGCCAGTTTGGGGTAGGTGAAAAAACCGCCATCCACGGCCGATTCGGATGACAGAAAAGAAAAATTCCTACCTGGCCCTCATAACGAGCAACCAGCTAATCTCAGACTGTGCATACCTATCATGGCTTGTAATCTGTAATGGAGTTTCCCTCCAGAAATCTGTCCAATCTGTTTTAAACGCATCTAGGCTGGATGCCATCACCACAACCTGTGGCAAGGAGTTCCACAGACTAATTACAGAAAGAAATATCTGCTTTTGTCTGTTCTAACTCTCCCAACATTTAGTGCATTGACATTGGGGCACCCAACCTTTTTTGATCTTCCTTCTCTGGCTCAATGAAAGATCTGCATCAGATAGTCCCTAAAGCTGGGTTTGCTGGTGATTTGCAGATCCATTTCAGTTCTCAACTCAAAGATAACCCTGCACTTTCAGCATCTCTGATCTGACGTTCTAGAGCAGGGGTCTCCAAACCCTGGTCCGGGGGCCAGACGCGGCCTGCAGTGAGCCTGTATCCGGTCTGCGGCCTCCCTCTTGTCCCCTGAAGGCCTCTGGCCCACTCAACTGAACATGACCAGAGCTGTGCTGTGATTGCCTCTGGAAGGTGTTCTGAGGGCCGGAGAGGCTGAGTGAATGAGCCCACTCATTCATTTATTCTTTCATCTAAGTTCCATCTCTTATTTATTCAAATTTTATATTTAATTTTTTTCCCGGCTCTCAGCACTGCGCCAGATATTTCATGCGGCCCTCTGGCCAAAAAGTTTGGAGACCCCTGTTCTAGAGGAAAGGGGCTGGCCACTACCCCTGAGCTGGTCTGTACATGACAGCAACCAGCTAAGAACTCTGGAAACGTTGGTTGCTTTTGCTTGTTAACATGATGAATCTTAGAACTTGGAAAGCTTATTTTTCACAAAGCTTTTGGCAGCAAGGCTGAGAGCTCTGGCAGAGGGGAGGCAAGACTGATCATCGAGAGGGGAAAGCAGATTGTAAAACTTTTAAACACCCCTTGAGAAATGGTGGGTGAAGGCAGGAAAAATTTTCCTTTCATTTGTTTTCCTTGGTAATTCTGAATAAAGGAGAAGCATTGGACATCCTGGGAAACTGCCTAACAGCTCCTTCCTATGCATGGACTTGGAGGTAAGCCCCATTATGTTCAACAGCCCCATTATATTCAATATATGTTGAATGTATATTCAGCATAACATATGTTACGAATAGAACAATGGAGTTATATTCATTACTTACTCAATACAGTAAGTAAGTAATGCGCTTACTCCCAGGGAAGGGTGCATAGGATTAAAGCCTTAGTCCAGCTCAGGATTGTCTGCACTAACTGGTATCAACTCTCCAGGGAGTTGGACAAAGGTCCGTCCCATTCCCTGGAAACACCAACGACTGTCAGATGCTCTATCCCACCACGCTCTTCCTCACTCTAACACTCCAGAAAGGAGATACAGCAGTGAAGGACAATGAGCAAATGGAAGTGGGTGCCTCTCGCCAACCTGCGGCCTGCCTCAGTCAGCCTCATGGATGGGCCAACCCTGTTTCTTGGATGTATTCTCTATTCCTTTTGCGGGGTGTTTTCTTGGAAGTAAAGTTTCAAAGTTTGTAACATTTTCTGTTATTTTCTTTTTAAAATTGTTTAGACTTAACAACTGCCTGCCTGCCTGCGAAGGCTTTGTTTCAAAATGTCTAATTGGTCTTATGGGAGGCAGCGAAAGCCGTGAATGTGAAGCTGTTTAATTGTAATTGCACAAAACACTGCACATAAATTGTTTAATGGGAGCTAAGGCACACATTGAAGAAAACGGTGCCTTCCAGAATCCGTTATACTCCATATTACAGCCGAGACAAAAGTTTGCTAGCTAATCTGTTCAACTTGGAAGGGGGGGGCTTGGAGGGAGGAAGATGTCACCTTTTTTGTGCTTTCCACCACCAGTTTGCAGACCTAGTGGTAGCAATTATGCTCCACGCTACGTCAGAGAACCATTTCTGTCCTTTTTTTCCCTACTCTCAAGATTCCAGAGCGAAGGCAGGAAGAATTGTCCTTCTGCTTTGTCTTCAAGCATCATCACATTGTGGCAACCTTCAGTCTCGAAAGACTCTGGTATCGCGCTCTGAAAGGTGGTCCTGGAACAGCGTCTAGCGTGGCTGAAAAGGCCAATTCGGGAGTGACAATCCCTTCCACACTGGGAGCAAGAGCAGTCTGTCCCTGGTCTGTCTCCCTGGCTGTGGGCCTTCCTTCTTTGCCTCTTAGCCTCAGTCTGTTGGCCAAGTGTCTCTTCAAACTGGGAAAGGCCATGCTGCACAGCCTGCCTCCCAGCGGGCCGCTCAGAGGCCAGGGTTTCCCACCTGTTGAGGTCCACTCCTAAGGTCTCCAGGTCCCTCTTGCAGATGTCCTTGTCTCGCAGCTGTGGTCTACCTGTAGGGTGCTTTCCTTGCACGAGTTCTCCATAGAGGAGATCCTTCGGGATCCAGCCATCATCCATTCTCACAACATGACTGAGCCAACGCAGGCGTCTCTGTTTCAGCAGTGCATACATGCTAGGGATTCCAGCTCATTCCAGGACATCATCATGTAGCCAAATCTCATTGGCTACACTGAACCAAAATGAAGCCAAGTCAAAGAGAAGGTGATGCTTCATCCTTGCAACCTGTGAACAAAAACTTGGGGGGGAAAATGACTCATGGCAGCTGTGGGGAGTGTGACTGTCCCTGTGGCAAGTGGGGCAGATCGAGTTGCAGACCTCCCCCCCCCAAAAAAAGGCAATGCAGAGGAGTGCTGCCTCCTACCCCTAAAATAAGTACTGTTTCCCCTTTACTTAGTGGCAGGCACACCTTGGTACTAGTGCTTTGCTTTGTGAGGGGGTGCTTGTTGGAGGGGAGAAGCCAGTAAGCGCAGGCAGAGACAGAAGAGAGGGGGGTGTAAGAAAGAAGAGTCAGCAGGAGGGGTGGTATCTGCTAAAGCTGCCCCCCATTCAGCTGCCTCTTAGGTGACTGGCTTACCCTGCCTCAGCGAAGGGCCGGCCCTGGTTCATAGGCTGCAAACAAATTGGTGGATGTGGGAAGGGGGGAGTTCAGCTCAGTCTTCCAATATGTTCTCTCTCTCCATCTGAATTTAGTAATCCAAAAACGGGCCATTAGTATTTCTACCCACCTGCTTCTTCACCTCCGATGTGCAGAGAAATGCTCTGATAGAGTAAGCAAGGGAGGAGTGCCAGCTGAAATTAGCAGAGAGGTGTCACGTAGCAACTTGTCACCCGGCAAGAAGCCTTTGTTGGTGGGGAAGAAGGTGACATTCTGCTGCTATTTTCAAAGCCCTGCTTCCTGATGCTCCTGGTAATTAAGACGACAGTGTATTATTTTCCTCCCCCCTCGGCTTACAATAAATACTAGATGCTATGAAAAGCCTTCTGAGTCATGGGGAGTGTGGTTTTTTTTTCAGCTCAAGTCCTCTGTTTGTGTTTCTTTGTGTTCGGCTGATCAGTGAGCTGAGTGGTAGGATGTGCCAGCAGGGTCATGGTTAAGAAAGCAATAGAACTGCCCCTGAAGAAACTTATCTGGTGTCTTCAATGTTCCTGGGCCCTCTGCAAAGGATTTTCTCGTCCATTCCACCCACCTCTTCCATTGCCCGTTGTTTAGTTCAACCTTTGCATAACCAAAGAGACAATGAACATATCCTGATTGCCTCTTTAAGGAACTTTCAATATTCCTGTTCTCTACACTCTTCCTTTTTAGCCCTTTTTAGTTCCTTTTTAGCTGGTGCTCAGCCTCTTCCATTGTTTTTAAAACCCATTTTTGCCCTGCCCGCAGGTGTACACATTTGGTCCCTCTTGCGTATATGCAATATTGGGCAGAAATGGCTTAAAAAGCTGGTCCTTTTCATCTGGGTTGCACCAGAGGGAACTAAGGATTTTCTGAAATTGTGTGATATTAGGATTACACAGAAACAGCTGGAAATCAAGGCTTCACCTCTGTCATTAACAGCTTAGTCCTGGGCCTCTCTACTCAGTTCTATGATGTTCTATGGCTTACTCCCAGGAAAGCGCGAATAAGGATTGCAGCCTAAGTGACTTTGGGTAAGCCACTCTTCTAAGGCTGCAATCCTATCCACACTTTCCTAGGAGTAAGCTCCATTGACTATAATGGGACTTACTTCTGAGTAGACAGGCATAGGATTGGGCTCTAAGTCTCACTCTTCCCCAGATGCAATATCAGGTTTGCGACACAGTACAGCCCTATGTATGTCTACTCAGATTTAAGCTGCATAGGATTCAATTGGGGTTTAATCCTAGATAAGTGCGTATAGGACTGCAGCCTTATTTATCTCACAGGTCTATGGTAAGAATGAGATCTGGATCATGCATGTCAAACACTTTGCACACCTGGAAAGTTCTACATAGATGTTAAGTATCATTATCAAACACCACTTTCAGAGGAAGGATTTTAATCAGGGAAGCAGGATAGGGCAAAAGGACTGATCCCTCTCACCCAACACCACTCTCTCACAGCTTCCATAGGAAATATGGGAATAATTCTCCTAGATTGTTGTGGGGCTACTGAGATGTCCATGAAGCACTTTGATCGTGCAAATGCTAAAGATTATTACTGCTTTTATAGACAAATAGCAATTTTGTTGTGTTTGGTCATCTGACCTCACAAGAGCCTTGCGCCACAAATGGTTCCCATTTTATAGGTGAGGCATAATCAATTGCTCTTACCCAAAGCTATGCAACAAGATTATGGCAGGGGTTAAGGCTTAAATCTATGCCTCCAGTACTCCAATATGTCTGTTCATTGATATGGATTCAAGGTCCATCAGCTCATGCAACAATTGTCAGTCTTTTTCATCTCACAGCACACAGAGATGATGCTAAAATTGTCAAGGTACACCATCAGGTTTTTTGTTGTTGTTTTGCAGTTGACAAGGCACATTGCACTGCCAGTCAGGGACTCACATCCCCCAGTGGCCCTACTAATCTATGTCTCTGCCCCCAAACCCCCGTGGCACACCTGCAGACCATTCATGGCACACCAATGTGCTGTGGCACAGTGCTTGGAAATCAATGAGTTATCAGTCTATTCAGATCAAATGCAGAGGAGTTTTCTAGTAAAGAAGTCATGGAGTGGGAAGAGTGTAAGTCTCTCTCTCTCTCATTCACCCTTCTGCAACACTATACAGTTGCACATGGTCTGAAAAAGTTGCCAGTGACTTGCCAATGCTCAGAGTCCACTAGAGGCCGCCTGAGCCTCATTATCTTGTCTTCTCCCCTTCCACCAGCGCTACTGCGTGGGTGTAATGGAGCCAACCTGCTGGTCGGTCCATCCATCACTTTGTGGCAGCCGCAGTTGGGTCAAACGTTAGTGTGGCTTCCTTTTCTGCTCCTGCAGAATGAGTCACATGGTCCCAGCTGCACCACTCTGCCTTTTGCTCAGCGTGGGGAATGAGAGGGGGACGCACTGAGAATGGCATGCTAGGGTGCTCTGTTTAAAACACACACACACACACACACACACTACCGTTACTTCTGTCACAACAGCAAATAAGGAGGTCAGGGGCAAAGGACAACCACCTTCTCCCTTTCCTAGTTGTGTACGAAAGAGAATTTCAACAGCTGTAACTTTCGCCACCCGCTATGCGCCACACTTCAGCTAACCAAACTCCTGCTGCAAAGTCATTCAGTGCAGAAGGGATGTACCTGCTCTCCTTTGTGCGGAACACATGAGTCAGTCATTTAGCTCAGTATTTATTCAGATGGGTTCTTCTCTCCCCCTCACCGTGGCAAGTACGGAACCGGGGGCCGTCTGCATAAAAAGCAGCGCTCTACCGCTAACCTACAGTCCCTCTTATAGTACTAGTTCTCTTTACCGGACAAGAGGCTGGAAAGAAAGAGGGGACCCTGGAGAGATTCCGGATCATATGTAAGTCTTAGAGGAGCATTCATGTGATACTTAAAGGCGGGGCTGGCCCATTCATGTAGCCAACTGAGGTAACTGCCTCAGGCAGCAGATTGGCAGGGGTGCCCACCTCCACCTGCCCAATCTGCCCGCTTTGCTCCCCCTCCTAATCTCACTTCCTGGATTGAAAAAGGAAGAGGAGAAGGTGTGGTGGCCATTAGCAGACTACCAGCTAAGGAGAGACCACATTCAACACCTGTAAGTCTTAGAGGATCATCTGTAAGTCTTAGAGGAGCATTCATGTGACACTTAAAGGTGGGGCTGGCCCATTCATGTAGCCAACTGAGGTAACTGCCTCAGGCAGCAGATTGGCAGGGGTGCCCACCTCCATCTGCCCAATCTGCCCGCTTTGCTCCCCCTCCTAATCTCACTTCCTGGATTGAAAAAGGAAGAGGAGAAGGTGTGGTGGCCATTAGCAGACTACCAGCTAAGGAGAGACCACATTCAACATCTGTAAGTCTTAGAGGATCATCTGTAAGTCTTAGAGGAGCATTCATGTGACACTTAAAGGAGGGGCTGGCCCATTCATGTAGCCAACTGAGGTAACTGCCTCAGGCAGCAGATTGGCAGGGGTGCCCACCTCCACCTGCCCAATCTGCCCGCTTTGCTCCCCCTCCTAATCTCATTTCCTGGATTGAAAAAGGAAGAGGAAAAGGTGTGGTGGCCATTAGCAGACTACCAGCTAAGGGTAGGCCACATTCAACCTCGAGAGGTGCCACACAAAAGGGGCAGCAACATGTGGTGTGCCTCCTTTGGTGCGATGAGATCTTAGGCCAGACCTGAACATCACAAACAACCCTGCTTTTAAAAAAAGTTAATGTTTCTAA